>NW_019944622.1:3124-65951 GCF_002910315.2 Salvelinus sp. IW2-2015
TAAAATGCCAATGCAGGAGAGTCCACAGATGATGCTGCTAATGGCCAGTCTCCTATAGTCCCTGTCCTTGGCACAGGAGGGAACAGTATGGTCACAACCACAGCAGGTGATCACTTGAAGGCAGGTGGTGTCATTTTGGGCATTTGTCGTTTCACCTGTCCCTGGGACAGCAGTCAGTGGAATATCCTCCATTGTTGCTGATTGGGCAGACATTTCTGAGGAGAAAAGAAATGCAGCAGAGAGTTCAGAGGATAGATCAAATGCAGAACAAGGGAATACAATTATTCAAGTCTGGTAGTACTGTATTATTTGCAGTTGTGACATTGTCACAAAGGATGTAGGATATTAGTTTACTGAAACTAAATGAGTTTGTTTGTAATAGTCTTTCACTGACATGCCAACAAAAATGGTTTGAGATGCTCATTCTCTGCCAGGGTACTTTCCACAGACAAAACACTGTTATGCCTCATGGGATGAGGTATGCGTTGCTATCTATCAAACAGGAGCCTGAAGAACTGGAATGATTACACTGTGCAGTGTGCAAGTGAATATATGCCAGAGTGCTAACATTAGTAATGGAGAAAGAAAACAGCAAGAGGGAAATGTTATGACTCTATGTCCACTGAGTATACCAAACATTACGAACACCTTCCTTATATTGAGTTGCACCCCAACAAGTTGGCTGGATGTCCTTTGGATGGTGGACCATTCTTGATACACACGGGAAACTGTTGAGCGTGAAAACCCCAGCAGCGTAGCAGTTCTTGACACAAACCTACTACCATACCCCGTTCAAAGGCACTTCCATTTTTTGTCTTGCCAATTCACCCTCTGAATAGCACACATACACAATCCATGCCTCAATTGTCTCAAGGCTTTTTTTTAGCATGTCCTCCCCTTCATTCATCTACACTGATTGAAGTGACATCAATAAAGGATTACCTGGATTCACCTGTTCAGTCTATGTCATGGAAAGAGCAGGTGTTCTTCATGTTTTTTTATACTCAGTGTATATCACATTTAAGTGTGTTAGATGTCATTAGATACCATCAACATTATCTTACTGCTGTAATGTTAACATGAGAAACCTTTTCCTGTCCCAGTTTCAGACTTGACCTGGTGAATTCCAGTAACTTGATATGTATTCTTACGGCAAAGATCCTATCAATGAATGAAGAATAGTTACATTGTAATAGTCTCTCCCTTCAGTCTTTGGCAACAGAACATTATTGGGGGCTTTTCTTGAGCTCTCCTCATCAACTGATCATAAAGGAGAAGTATTTTAGGGAAATAACTTGGAGGGTCTGTAAAGTCCTGATTACGCAAAGCAATGAATGAGCGATGCCAAGCTCTTTTCCCATATGGTCTCATACACTCATTCTCAAAGGGAATTACAGACGGAACAACATAACAGCATTTTTGTGGATCAACAAAGCACACAGTATCTGAAATGAAACAATAGTATATGACACACCATAAAAATATCACAGATAATAATTGGCTTACTAGTCCATGCTTGATCTTGATTGGGAAAGTACAGCTCTGTATGCCTCTGTCTACTCTCCAGTCAAACTGAAATCCTCACTTATGACGGCTGACAGAGTTGTGAAGAAGAAAGCTGATCTTTTCTTTGATTTATTTTCCTTTCTGGATTTAGTTAATGATCACAGCTGCTAGTTGGTTGTGGCTTTAGGTTCGTGAAGACTTGAGTTAACATATCCAAATGTCATCCAGATATTTCTTGTTTATAACATTTTCTTGAGCAATCTGTCTGTCTTTCTTTTGCAGTCTCAGTTTTGGTTGTGGTCTCCATGAAAGTTAGTGGTGTCTGAAAAAGGAGAAGGCTGGGAGTGGATTATAACTCTTTCCTGTGTGAAACCTCCACGCCCCTTTACTTTTCACACTTTAACCTCCTCTGTCGTCCCACTCCCTCCCACACTCTCAGGCCCTACCTTTATCTATATCTAACTACACTCTACCTCCACTTCAACCATACTTGTTTGTTCTCCACATTCTATTATTCTATCAATCACGATGTTATGGAATACAGTGCCTCTTAGCTCCTCTAGCTCCTCTTCTTGCTCTCTCTGTACAACATTCCTGACAACTTGCATAGGTGAGTCAAAACATCCCTTGCCTTGAGGGAAAACAAACAGCTTGGTTTCATGTACTCTATCCTTCCTTATCCTCTTCAGTACATGTTAATAGTATCTTTATGACACTGTATTCATGTCTGTCTCCCCCTGTATCCCTCTTTTAAACTCACACCTTTCATGCATGCGTTGTTTCATACACACACATACCATTCCCAATATTTTTGGTCCATCGTAAGTGAGAATGATTTAGGTAATTGGATAACTATGTGTTGAGACATGCCCACTCTCTCAAGGTCTCTGTTATAGGTCAACTGTTTTGCTACTCTAGTCTAAGTTAACGTGCACACCCTGTTTCAAGACTTCCGCCAAACTACTTTCTGTTCTCTGACCCAGAGGTAAGGAATATTTATTTCAGTACTTGGGGACTACCAGACTGCATTCTTCAACAGTGATGTCACTCAAGCACACACACACTCGTCCACAGACACACATAACACTCGCACACATGCATTCTGACGCCACACACTCCCACACACACTCACACACTTTCACACACAGTGCTGCTACTGTCTATTATCTATCATGTTGCCTAGCCACTTTACACCTACCTATATGTACATACTGTAGCTACCTCAATTACCTTGTGCCCCTGCACATCGACTCGGTACTGGTACTTCCTGTATATAACCATGTTATTTTTACTCGTTATTGTTATAATTTTTTTATTTTACTTTTCCATTTCTGTATCTTTAACTCTGCATTGTTGGAAAATTACCGGTAAGTAAGCATTTCACTGTTAGTCTACACCTGTTTTTTACGAAACATGTGACAAATACAATTTTATTGATTTATTTGACACACACAGACACACACACACACAAATACTACAAACAAGCAAAATTCACGTCTGTGGAAAATTATCTGTGACTTCTGGATCAAGCTGTCCCAAAGCAATCGCGGGATTGGTCTAAACTGCAGTGACAGTTTCAGTCCTTAGCCAATAGAAAATACAGAACTTGTACAGCTGACGTGGATTCTGAAAACACGGAAGTAAAGCTTTGGTAAGTGAAAACATGCAACAGAAAGTACTATTGCATAAAATTCATAACTAAATATATTATTTACAAACATCTGTCTAACCGTGCAGGTGGTGTTTCATTAAATTGAGAAAGAGAAAATGCCAGTGGTGGCAACGGAGAGATATGGCTCCCTCGAGTCATGGAAATATCAGTTGAAGGATGGAGTAATGGAGAGAGAAAGAGAAGGGGGCAACGGTGGGACGACTAGAAAAAACATCATTGGCGTGTTCAAAGTGAGACATTTTTTACATTATAATGAATTTTGATAAAGGCTCACTGAATATAGTCTCATAACTGCTAAGGTAGTGAACGTTATTTATAATAATCGTTACATGGAGAAAATCGGACATCTCTGAAATGAAAACGGTTGGTCCTCTCTTCAGCAAAATATATTTTACCTAAACCCTCCTTGAACGCTTGAAAAAAAACAAGTGACCGTCATCTATACACCAAATAATAATTAAACATAAAGTGGATAGCATGGAACATGCCTACCGTTTACCCTCACTTCTGGGGACAGACCAGGGGCCTAATTTATACACCTTTCATAAGTACAAAATAATACCCCAAAATGTGCTTTCGCCACTTTTCACGCAAAAGTTGGCATTTAAAAAAGTTTAGCTTGACTGTGAGAATGTGCTCACCTCTCCGCAAACTTTAGACCATGTGTACGCACATCTGCTAGTGGTTGAAATATTGTATTACAAGTAAGCAGTGGCGATTTTAGCATGTAAATCTTGGTGGGGCAAAAACAAAAATGTGGGATGCATGCAAGAAAAGCCACAACACTAAACAATACATTAATTGCACTATAACGGCGACAAACGGTGCCCACAAACTGTTAGGGCCTACATAAAGCTGTCCCAACAGCAGTCCCAACACCTTACCACTGCTACACCTGGCTTTCAGCAAAGCTTTGTCTGCCGGCGAAACAGTTCATTCAGCATATATAGCCTAGTAAGCAACTAATTCTAAAACACTGAGAAATATAGAAATGTCATCAATTACAAATTACATGACCCTCCCCTGGACTATATAATAAAAAAGACTAAACCCTTCCCTTGACTGAAATTGAGAAAGCATGACCCTCCCTCATTTTCCTCCAGGTACCCATACTGTACATTTCAATCTGTCCCTAAACACCCCCTCCCCCACTCTCTCTCATATCTCTCTCTCATATCTCATCTACTCTTGTTAGAGTGTCTTCTTGCCTCAGGGGTATCCAGAGAGTGTCAGTGGTGATTATCTGCAGTATCAATTTTGGGATACTCTTCAGGTAGGTCTGTGTGAGAAAGACAGAGGATGTTGTTGTTTTGTGGATATGTGTGCCATTATTTTGAAATGTCAAATTTATTATGTACATTTTAACACTCTGTTGCACTCCCTCCCTCTCCCTTTCCCTTTCTCTCTCTCTTACACACACACACACACAGGCCTTCTCCAGTTCTCTTTCAGGTACTCTTGCCACCCAGGCCTCTTTAAGGGGTGTTGGTGTTGGAAACCAAGAGGCAACAGTTGCTGCTGCAACAATTACCTGGTTATTACGAGGTTAGTGTTAATGACTGTGATAAGACCATTGTCTTCTTTCCTGTTAAGGGGTTTTATTTTTTTTAAACTATCTACATTTTAGATGGCACAGGCATGCTGGGAAGAATCCTATTTGCCTGGCTTAAAGGGTGAGTTTTGATTTGTTTTGTAATCTACTATTAGTCATTTTCAATATTGTTTTTCAAATTTAGTCTTTCTCTGTGTTTTAGGAATAAACTAGACTCTGAGGCCAAAAAATGGAGGTAGGGATGTCAAGCATCAATAAAGTGAGTGTGTTCATTGTGTGTTATGGAATTATTGGGTRTGTCAATGCTTGTGCTGTTTTCCTTAGGCTTGTTGCTGATGTTCTCAATGATATCGCCATGTTCATGGAAATACTGGCTCCTAAYTKCCCAACATKCTTCACTCTAATTGTGTGCTCTGCTGGAATATTCAAGGTAAACCTGAATACCATATTCTCACTAGCATTGATTTTGCAGATAGCAACCAGCTATTTTGAAGGTTTTACTTGCAATGTTCCTAATATGTGGTTGTTTTACCTACTTTGGTTGAATGCACTGATTGTAATTCACTCTGAATAAGAGCGTCTGTTAAATGTAAATGTACACTGTTCGATATCTCTCTCTCTCTCTCTCTGTGTGTTTGTCAGTCCATTGTCGGGGTTGCAGGTGGGGCCACCAGAGCTTCTTTGACTCTTCACCAAGCTCGCAGAGACAACATGGCGGACATCTCTGCCAAAGATGGCAGCCAGGTGCTCCATACATATTTCTCTACTTGATGATRCWGTAAGATACTGTAACTAACCCATGGCTTTTACTGTMCTGTCTTGTACTGCTGCTTTAAGATGAGGATCTTATTGTAATTCATGTGTTCTTTACAGGAGACTTTAGTGAATCTGGCTGGACTGCTGGTCAGTCTGATCCTTATTCCTCTTGTCACTGACAATCCACTGTGAGTCCTCTATTGCACTGCTTACACTGCCACTGTATGAGATAGGACATGACAGCTCTATATAGCTAACCTATTGGTTATTCGATGGAGATTGATCTGTTTTCCATCCCTTCTCATCTCCTCAGGCTGACATTCGTCCTCTTCTTCCTTTTCACCATCCTCCATCTTTTTGCAAATTACAAAGCAGTGCGTTCGGTTGTCATGGAGACACTCAACGAAGCTCGGCTTGCTATTGTGCTCCACCAATACCTGAGAGATGGACGGGTCCTCGGTCCACTAGAGGCCAATCATAAAGAGCCTGTATTCTTGGGTATTGCTGATATTCAGTGAATAATAAACAATGAAATGGCTTGTTGATCATTATGGCTATCAACTATCAATGGCTTTAACATACTTTTCTGCTGTTTATTTTTTTAGAGTTCAGGAGGACAGTGCCAATCAAACTGGGAGTGAGGCTAGGGGAACTTGTTTATACGTAAGTTGGTGTTTGCCTGTTTGGTGTGAAAGTGAAGTGTGCTCAGATTTGGATGTTCATGCTCAATGATATAATTTCTTTCATTTTGTAGATCAGAGGACCTTAATTTGGCCATGAAAAACAACCACAAGCCCTTCCTTATCGGAGTCAAACGTGGTGTGTATAACATCTTTCAGTAATCCCCCACCAACTGCTGTACTCAGTTGTCACGTGGGTTGTTTCTAGATGGATGTACATTACATCATGTAATTTTAATAGATGGTGTATGTCATGTGAGTGTTATTGAATGTGCTATTTCTCTCCCTTAGGCTCGGTGTGTGTTTGTTTGGGAACAGATGCATCTGTATGTGATGAGATCAGGGCTGTGTGCCAAGCAGTGTGCATCTGCACGGTGTTACACCCTGTCTCGCCACTAGAGGGGGCTCTCAAACAACTCTCAATGTCACACAGCAACAGTGAGCCTTTAATGATCATCTTTACATGACAGTTTAAACCAATGTCTTTGTCAATGCTGTGTTATAACTCTGTTATCCCTTTTTCCTTTCCCTCAAGATCATTGGGAGCTGGTGCATGAGAGTCATAAACTTATGGACCAAATTTTTCAGCCATTCCTCAAAGGTAAGCTCAGTGTAACAAGGTGTGCTCAGTCAGTAGCTGTTTACTCCCACCGTGTATGTTGGGATGTTGTCAGTGGCGTCCGTTCAGCTAAACCTAGGGTATGCCCCTCCCCCCAGTGAATTGTTTGGAAGTTGAAGCTCATTTGCTGCATTTCTACACAGTTTAAAAACTATAAAATGCTATTTGGAGAACAGCAAAAACCAATAAAAATGATCCCAGCCATTAATTATCACCTCAATATTGGGTTTAAAGGTCTGTGGAATGGTGTGTAAAATGTCAACCACTACTCAACTTCATAAATTGACTAATTTACTTGTTGAACAGCACATACAGTGACCATGAAATAGATGCATAATACAGGCTATCAGGTCACAACAAGGACGATTTTCAAAAGCCGATATCGATGTTCTTTTATTTTATTATTATTATATATTTTTTTATCCCAGGCCCCGTCCCCGCAGGAGGGCTTTTGACTTTTGGTAGGCCGTCATTGTAAATAAGAATTTGTTCTTAAGACTTGCCTAGTTAAATAAAGGTTAAATAAATAAAATACAAATAAATATGAGTATCTGGTGCATAAGACAGCTGGCCGCGAATGCAAACTATGCCACATAAATCATAAACATGCATTGAATAAAAGGCCTAGGCCTACACAAAATGACTTACTTAGGCCGACAAGGACGCATGACTCGACCAAAGAATGTCCAAAATCACGAAATACAAATGGAAAATCTACACATGCCTTTTAAAAAGAGAGCTAAGGCCCCTTTACATGTCACCTTATCAAACCATAGAGATAGATAGAAGTTTCATCTTTTATATGTGCCATTGTAGCGTATATGAGCAGCGTCATTGAGGCAATCTCCATTTTGAAGTAGTCCATTTTCTTCTTCACTTTTGGCTGATCCCTCCTGATGACCCGGTTGGACATGACTCGAACACGGTCACCAGGAGGGCTCAGCCAATGAAGTTGGAAGTCCCATCCAGTTGACTACATTAAAATGGTGGAAGCCCTCATGGCGCTGCCCATGCTAAAATGGCCTTTTGGCCACTAGAGGCCTCTATCATTCTCTGTGTCAAACCTATATATTTCCAGTAGTTACATTTTCTCTTATTGCGCTGCATAATGTGTACGCCAAGCTCATTTTATAATTTCTGCATTATTCACCAGGGAAGGAAAACATTTAACGAATATTGAGGCATTTTTACCCTATTTCTTTCTACCTGTCCTTGTTCTGTAATATTTGTTTTGTACCTAGAACTCTGGGTCTTGTTGTTTCTGTCTGCTCTTTTATGTTTAGATAAGAATTGCATACTTGCCTTTTATACCTATACACAATTCTTGTGTGTGTTCAATAAAAAATATTTGAACGAATATTAAGGCATTTTATCAACCAGGTGCCTCAGAGTATTTAAACATTCTATTAACCAACGAGGTGGCTCTGAGAATATTTATGTAAACTCAGCAAAAAAAAGAAACGTCCCTTTTTCAGGACCCTGTCTTTCAAAGATAATTCATAAAAATCCAAATAACTTCACAGATCTTCATTGGAAAGGGTTTAAACACTGTTTCCCATGCTTGTTCAATGAACCATAAACAATTAATGAACATGCACCTGTAGATCGGTCGTTAAGATACTAACAGCTTACAGACGGTAGGCAATTAAGGTCACAGTTATGAAAACTTAGGACACTAAAGAGGCCTTTCTACTGACTCTGAGAACTGTAGATGTGGCCAGGGAAATAAATTGCAATGTCCGTACTGTGAGACAGGGAGACAGGACAGATAGCTGATCGTCCTCGAAGTGGCAGACCACGTGTAACAACACCTGCACAGGACCGGTACATCCGAACATCACACCTGTGGGATAGGTACAGGATGGCAACAACAACTGCCCGAGTTACACCAGGAACGCACAATCCCTCCATCAGTGCTCAGACTGTCCGCAATAGGCCGAGAGAGGCTGGACTGAGGGCTTGTAGGCCTGTTGTAAGGCAGGTCCTCACCAGACATCACCGGCAAACCCGCCGTCGCTGGACTAGAAAGGACTGGCTAAAAGTGCTCTTCACTGCTCTTCACAAGTCACCGTTTTGTCTCACCAGGGGCGATGGTCGGATTTGCATTTATCGTCGAAGGAATGGGCGTTACACCGAGGCCTGTACTCTGGAGCGGGATCGATTTGCAGGTGGAGGGTCCGTCATGGTCTGGGGCGGTGTGTCACAGCATCATCGGACTGAGCTTGTTGTCATTGCAGGCAATCTCAGCGCTGTGCGTTACAGGGAAGACATCCTCCTCCCTCATGTGGTACCCTTCCTGCAGGCTCATCCTGACATGACAATGCCACCATGCACAGAACGAGCAGTATGGCAAATTTCCTGCTAGACAGGAATGTCAGTGTTCTGCCATGGCCAGCGAAGAGCCCGGATCTCAATCCCATTGAGCACGTCTTGGACCTGTTGGATCGGAGGGTGAGGGCTAGGGCCATTCCCCCCAGAAATGTCCGGGAACTTGCAGGTGCCTTGGTGGAAGAGTGGGGTAACATCTCACAGCAAGAACTGGCAAATCTGGTGCATTCCATGAGGAGATGCACTGCAGTACTTAATAAAGATAGTGGGCTCACCAGATACTGACTGTGATTTTGACCCCCCCCAAGATGGTTAGAATATCTCATTTTAATTCAGGAAGCTGGACAAGCAAGACTGATAGTGAGTGGTGGAAATGCATTATACCAGAGGCAGGTAGACTACAGGTAGGGATTAAGGATGCAGGCAGAGGATGATGATGAAGTAGGCCTACAGCAAGAAGTTGAAAAAGGTTAGCCCAACTAAGTAATCATGAATGATTTGCATTATCTCAATAATCATTCTGTCACTGCATGACAATTGCCAGGTCGCAATTGTAAATGAGAACGTGTTCTCAATTTGCCTACCTGGTTAAATAAAGGTGAAATGACAATGCACATTTGTTATAGCCTACAAATGTTTGTTTTTAAGGCCAAAAACAGGAAACCAAACTTGCTCTAGCCTACTGGGTGAATGAATGAAAATATAAATT
Source organism: Salvelinus sp. IW2-2015 (assembly GCF_002910315.2). Lineage (NCBI taxonomy): Eukaryota > Metazoa > Chordata > Actinopteri > Salmoniformes > Salmonidae > Salvelinus > Salvelinus sp. IW2-2015. The sequence goes on from NW_019944622.1 coordinate 12,947, forward strand.
AGCTCTACAGCTTTCACAACCCATATTTTAATGGCAATAAATGCTTTTGTTTTTGAACGGCCATCAAAAAGGAGGGCTTCCCCACCTCCCAATTAAATTATCTCCTGGCTATCAAATAAGACAGTTCAAATGCCGACATCAAATTCAAAGCATTCAGCATACTGCCTAAATTGCTGTCCGGCAAAGCAAACTGGCACTGTCCCTGCTTTCTAAAAGCCAGCGAAAAGATAAATAAGTGTTTACTCAGGCCGTTAACCATTGAAGAAAAAATGGTCACGGTTCCTGCCTGTATAAGTGGGCGTTTCCTCTCTCGCGTGAGCAGGCTTTACCCATCTGAGCTTTCTGTTCCTCCATAATATCTGGCATGCTCACGCAAGAGAAGGAACAGCTGTCTCTGGTCTACTTATTGTCCGCTCCCGCCCCGTCGGGGGCAATAAGTAGACCAGTGGCCCCGCCCCAATCAGAAGAAAATTGGGAGTGGGGTGTCTCGATTTCTCTACTCTCTCTGAGGCGGCAGGGTGGCAGCCGCTCTCCGAGCGATGCTCCACATGGTCATAAAGCCAGCCCTCAATATGCTAAACAGCTGTTGCATTTTAAATCGGGATTGGAATGATTTGAGTCTAATTTACATTTTTGGTCTTGAGCGCCATACCCAACTGACGCCCCTGGATGTTGTCACACTGGTCAGTCACCATTGTTTGTGCTTCATCTCTTCTAGCTCTGGAGGTAGCTGGATGGCAGACCAGTCGAACACTACTGGACTGGAATGAATGGAGGGTGGAGTGGAAGAAGAAGAGCAGTTAGAGGAGTGGCAGGGTCTCTGGAGAGCAGCAACTGCAAGGCAATAGGCTGAGCTCTCTGTCAAACATTCATTGTGAGATGCTCAAAGATTAATATGCTCAGATTCATTTAAAGGTTTTTGTCCTTTTTTGGTACATTTTATACAAACAACTTCAGAATAAACTTGACCATAACTTTAACCATCTGTTATGTCCAGTGTGATATTACCAGCCCCTGAAAGTAAGCCTCTGACTAGCCTGATACATCATCCAGTGATAGCCAGCTAGCTAGTCACAGTCTGACAATGCAATACAATAAATCTTTGGAAACGGTTCTCTCAGGACCGCTGGAAACCAGAATATTGAATAAAATTACATTTGAACTTAGTCTGCTCATTTGTCTGGGGGATTGGTCCTTTTGAGACAAAATATTAAAAGGAATGTACTGGCTCCCCGAGTGGCTCAGCGGTCTAAGGCACTGCATCTCAGTGCAAGAAGCGTCACTACAGTCCCTGGTTCGAATCTGGCTGTGATTGGTAGTCCCATAAGGCGGCGCACAATTGTCCCAGTGTTATCTGGGGTAGGCCATCATTGTAAATAAGAATTTGTTCTTAACTGACTTGCCTAGTTAAATAAAGGTTAAAAGTAAATTACATTAAATCAGACTTTCCAAACGTGGGTCCCACTTCAATGCTTGCCTCATGTCAAAATAAAAGTGATCGCTTCCCACTGGGCACACCATGTCATTTCCACATGGATAATTGGGTAATTAATTAGTTTACATACACCTTAGCCAAATACATTTAAACTCAGTTTTTCACAATTCCTGACTTTTAATCCAAGTAAAAATTCCCTGTCTTAGGTCAGTTAGGATCACCACTTTATTTTAAGAATGTGAAATGTCAGAATAATAGTAGAAAGAATAATTTATTTCAGCTTTTATTTCTTTCATCACATTCCCAGTGCTTCTAAAGCCATGACATCATTTTCTGGAATTTTCCAAGCTGTTTAAAGTCACAGTCAACTTAGTGTTTGTAAACTTCTGACCCACTGGAATTGTGATACAGTGAAATATAAGTGAAATAATCTGTCTGTAAACAATTATTGGAAAAATTACTTGTGTCATGCACAAAGTAGATGTCCTAACTGACTTGCCAAAACTATAGTTTGTTTACAAGAAATGTGTGGAGTGGTTGAAAAACAAGTTTTAATGACTCCAACCTAAGTGTATGTAAACTTCCGACTTCAACTGTAGATAGATAAATGAATAAATAAATCTGCACATAAATAAATGAGCAAGGAAATACAAATATACTGGCCAAAATGCATCTACATATCTGTATGTATTTAATTATTTATATCTTACCTAATTATTCACACATTCATTCATGTATATATTTATTCATTTTTTTATTTCTTCCTCCATATGATAAGGTGTCAATCAACATCTGTGGGTGGTATCTAACACATCATTGGATGAACAATGTAACGGCACGTTGCTTGATTGCTTTTGCCTGACTCTGATGGTCCGAAAAGTAAACAATCAAACTACACACATTTGAGAGATTTACAACCGGTAGATACTGTAGCTACAGTAGACCAGTTCTTCTGGCAGTTAGTTAGTATGGCTGCAATCAGGCGAGCAATAGCCAGAGACTTGGCAGTGCTGACTAACGCTTCTGAAAACAACGCCTCTCCAGATTACCTGCTTTTCCATGTGGAGGTGTAACAGAGTTTATTTATTTTAGTTTTATTTAACCTTAACTGACTTGCCTTGTTAAATAAAGAAGAAATTCTTATTTACAATGACGGCCTACCCCGGACGACGCTGGGCCAATTGTGCGCCGCCCTATGGGACTCCCTATCACGGCCGGATGTGATACAGCCTGGATACGAACCAGGGACTGTAGTGACACCTCTTGCACTGAGATGCAGTGCCACTTGAGAGCTTTGAGTTAAGAACATACCGTAACCTCACTCCACAGCTAGCTTGAAATGTCGCCGATGGAGCTATCCAATTGGTATATTTTGTATAGCTCAATCTGTTTGCATGTTGTCAAGCGGGCGGTCACCTCTGTTGGCGAGGTAGAGGAACATGGTTCAAGCCCAGTCAGAGGCAAGTTCAGGGAGGCTGCGCTATATGCTAAGCTAGCACACTTGACCCTGGTTATACTGGTGCTGTGACCCAAATCCACAGTTTGGCTCAGCTCGAAGGCTTGGGTTGCTGTGGAGTGAGTTTAAAGAGGGTGAGTCAAACGGAGTTAAGAACGTATTGTAACCTCACTCCACCGCTAGCTTAAATTGGTTCGCACGTTGTCAAACCGTCGGTCACTTGTGTTGGCGAGGTAGAGGAACCTGGTTCAAGCCCAGTCAGAGGCAAGTTCAGGGAGGCAGCGCTATGTGCTAAGCTAGCACACAAACCCCGGTTATCGAGGCATGTATCGAAAACTTGAGTCAACTAGCTGCTACAATTTGGAGGAAGTTGCCCGATGACTTAGAGTTCAGGTGCAGCACACCATAGAAAATCGCCCTGTGTGCCACCATAATCACACCGTTTTTCAACTGGTCGTTCATCACAGGACCGTTTGTGCATTTATTATTACTTTTATTATTACGTGTTTTACTTTTCTATTATTTCCTTTTTCTGTACATTGTTAGGAAGGACCCTTAACTGTTAGTCTACACCTGTTGTTTACAAAGCATGTGACGAACAAAATTTGATTTGATTAATTAAACGTTGAACACTGTTCTGAGTGTCAAATTGAGTCAAGATAAACATGAATTGCTATTTTGATAAGTGAGACTTATTTGGTCTAATAGAAGTTTCGTAATGATTAGGTTGTTACGAGTGTAGTGATATAAGTGTGATGCAAGTAAACTCCTGGCAACTTTGATAAAAAACACTTTATATCGGAGTCCCTCTTGAACTTCAAGATGGTCTAAACATCTCACTCTCCATTGAATCCACACGGTTAACATTAACACTCCTCATAAAATATTCAAAATGATTATTCAAATAACAAGATGTTTCCACCAATCCAAAGAAGAATAAGCAGGAGCAACGAATCCCATTGTTATTATATCATATCTGGTTTGATTATGTGTGTGAGAGTGTGTGGTGAGTGTGAGAGTGTGATACTTCCATCTGGTGGCATCCAGTCTTGCCCATTTAGGGGCTTTGTCACTATATTTTTGCGAATTTTCAGAACCCTTCAGTGACTTTATTGGTAAAAGGGTCTATYGACAAATTCAGTTACTTTTCAGTCTGCCTTTGGGGAGTTTTCACACCGAAGGTTTCTATGTTTTCTTTTATCTAGTGATCCATCAATGATTTGGTTAATTATTAGCTATAATAAAACCAACCGTTTTTAAATGCAAAGTGGTAATCGGATGTCTTATACAAACTCAGCTTGCAAACTTATCATGATGTTTGCCCTTACTCATACTTTTCTTGACCCAAAATAGGTTTACTACAAGCAGTGTTTTTAAAATGGCATGTAGACAAACAAATTGACACATCTTGATTTTAGAGTTTTATTTTCAAAATCCACAACTAATCCACAAGTAAAACGTACACAGTTTCACAGAAATGTTCACAGAAATGTCAATTTTTGAAATTGGCAGATTTTCTTCTGATTAAATAAACCCTGCTACTTTATTTAGCACTTACTATAGTCATTTATTTAACATCTTGAAATGAGAACATGTTTTTATTATGTTGAACTCTTCATGACAGAATGTTAAAATTAGGTGAAATAAAAGTTACACTACACAAAAGGTACTCAATTGGTGGACACTTTCCTCCTCTCAGGTATTTTGTACCAGTTTCCGTCTCTGTACAAAGGCATGGTCTTAAAGCTATGGAAGATGGCAAAACATGTAATAATAATAATAATTGATTGGACTTACAGGGCACTTTTCTAGACACACAAAGCACTTTACAGTGCAAGGGAAAACTCACCACCCTAACCCCACTTACATACTTTTGCGATAAGTGCCATGGGAGTGATCACAAAGGTGGGACACCCGTTTAAGTCCCATCTTCTTAAATTTTATTGAGGAACATTACATTGTTCTATAGCACTTCAACATTATTAAAAGGAAATTTATGTTGTAAATTGGTACAGTATACTGTATGGTATAAATTACAGTGATCTGTCTTTGAACTTCCTGCCTTTCTGTTCATTTCAGAAGCATATTTGTATTTTGTTAGTCTGTCTTTCCCCCTGGTGCCATTCATACATCTTCGTGCCCACAATTTGAAAGGGAACACCATTGAATGTGAGACTTTTACTCACCCAACTCTTGTTTTTTTCCTGCCAAAGGCTGAGCATCTGTTGAAGATCAAGAATATGACATATTACTATTAGAATGATAGGCTTGAGGGAAACTAACAACGCTGCTCTATCAAATAGAATAACTCCTCCATGCTTGGATTGGAATCCCTTATACTAGATAGCTAATTTTAAGTGAGTAGCTGAAGAATAGCCTCATACGAACCATCCTGATCTCGCGAGCTTACATTCTGTGTCGCGAAACATCATGTAACCGCGCGCGATCAGGATGTTCGTACGGGGCTAGCAAAAGGCTGGGTCAAAGACAGTACATTATGTGCGCAGATAGAACAATGAGCCAGATATTTCAGGAGATGTATAAATTTGAAGCATCCGGTTGGCGTTTCTACTCATTAACAAATATGGTGATGAAAGTAAGCCCAGTGGCGGGCAGTGGGATATTTTTATTTTCATAAAAAAAAGAAAAAAACGTTTTCATCCCGCACTGTAGGTGGCGGCAATACAACGTTTTGGAAGTGGTGCTTCGTCAGACCCCAACAAAGAAAAAATCTCACTGAACTATAATTGGTAACACCTCAGAGCGTGGTTAGCTAGTTAGTAGTCCTGCGTGGTTTATATTTGTTCCTGTTACACAGCGACAAGAATGCCAACACTGTCACTGTGTTCAGCATACAACTGCAAAAACCGCAGCCCCAAAGCTGGTGTAGGATTTTTTAGGTAAGTATTACAGTCTACTGTTAAAACTACATCGAGAGCCACGTTTGATGCCTAGCTAACTAAATTCCTACGGTAGCTAGCTTAGGCAAACGCAAAGTTCTAGCCAGCTGTAGTAGCTCGTGAAACAGAAAGCTCAGATTCACAATGTCTGCAAGCGTTCTAATATGATTATATTAACAGTATATAATAACCACAGTAAACTTGTTTTTACTTTCGGATATTCGGTGCTTAACTCGTCGATAGGTCTCTGACGGAAGGTCCCTACGGATGATGAGTGATATATCTAGTATCAGATGACGGTAGAGAGCAAGATACACCCTTTGTTTTTACCAATAGTCGAACCAAAGATTTGTATAACTAACCCAAGATGGACCAGAGCCTGTCGTTTCCAATGTGGGCAAAATGAAAATAGTAGGCAGAACAAACAAGGAGGTGGGCAGAGCCAAACACGAGCGAGTGAGATCCTGTTGGCACGTTCTAGCATTTATTTGCATATTTATTTTAGGGAACGCTTACGCTGACCTGTGCCTGTGCAATAACTCAATTCGCCCTTGCACTCCTAAACAATGCAATTTTCAAAAACTTTGGCGAAGGGTAAAGTCTAGAAAACGCAGTCGACTGTTTGACAGATTTTAATTTTGTAAACAGAAAACTGAAAAGCATTAAAATGTTTCAGCAGATGACAAAATTTACTGGGCTTCCTCTCAAATCAAATTTTATTTGTCACATGCATGTTAGGCAGATGTTATTGCGGGTGTAATGAAATGCTTGGGTTTCTAACTCCAACAGTGCAGTAATATCTAACATCACCATATTTGTTAGCGAGTGGAAACGCCAACCGGATGCTTCACATTTATACATTCTGTGAAATATCTCGTTTTTCTGTGGTATAACTCGACTCTTAACAGAACCGAAAAGGAGGCAATATGCTGTTTTCTGGTGCTCAGCTGGTCTAGGACTGTTGTAAAAGTGCAATGCCGGTGATTGCACGTAAGCAAAACAATGTTTGCATTCCTGTCCAGGAGGGTTAGCCCTATATGAAGATTACACACACTGCATAGGGACTCAGGTTGCCGACTGGCCCAACATTTCTATTAGTTTCATCTAACTACTATGCTATATTTGACCAATTTACAAGGGTACTTTTCAAAAGCTTCACATCCAGGTGAAATGGAGATGTAAACCCACATAATGTGAAGTCACTGACCCCCCCCCTCATCCATGCTACATTCAATAGAATTTCAGTTTACCAGATCAGATTTTATTGCCATATTTCAATACCTTCCTATCCATATGATCTACAGACAAGGGTGGTGGTTTCCTTAAATTCTCTTATCAAAGTTACACTTTTTTGTTCCTCCCCTTTGATAGCCCTATTTGGTAAAATACAAAGTCCATTTATGGCATGAACTGCTCAAATAAGCAAAGAGAAACAACAATCCATCATTACTTTAAGACATGAAGGTCAGTCAATCTGGAAAACTTCAAGGACTTTGAAAGTTTCTTATAGTGCATTCGTAAAAACCATCAAGCTCCATGGTGAAACTGGCTCTCATGAGGACCGCCACAGGAAAGGAAGAACCAGAGTTACCTCTGCTGCAGAAGCTATGTTCATTAAGAGTTCCCAGCCTCAGCTTGCAGCCCAAATAAATGCTTCACAGAGTTCAAGTAACAGACACATCTCAACATCAACTGTTCAGAGGAGACTGCGAGAATCAGGTCTTCATGGTCGAATTGCTGCAAAGAACCCATTACTAAAGGACACCAATAATAATAATAAGAGGCTTGCTTGGGCCAAGAAACACAAGCAATGGACATTAGACAGGTGGAAATCCAAATTTTAGATTTTTGGTTCCAACCAGCATGTCTTTGTGAGACACAGAGTAGGTGAAAGGAAGATCTCCGTATGTGTGGTTCCCATCTTTGCTGGTGACACTGTCAGGGATTTATTTAGAATTCAAGGCACACTTAACCAGCATGGCTACCACAGCATTCAGGTTTGCACTTAGTTGGACTATCATTTGTTTTTCAACAGGACAATGACCCAAAACACCCCTCCAGGCTGTGTAAGGGCTATTTGACCAAGAAGGAGAGTGATGGAGTGCTGCATCAGATGACCTGGCCTCCACAATCACCCGACCTGAACCCAATTGAGTTGTTTTGGGATAAGTTGGACTGCGGAGTGAAGAAAAAGCAGCCAACAAGTGCTCAGCATATTTGGGAAGTCCTTCAAGACTGTTGGAAGCGCATTCCAGGTGAAGCTGGTTGAGAGAATGCAAAGAGTGCAAAGCTGACATCAAGGCAATAAAAAAAATGTAACGAGACAAGTCAGTTAAGAACGAATTCTTATTTACAATAACGGCCTACCGGAGAACAGTATTAACTGCCGTGTTCAGGAGCAGAACGACACATTTTTACCTTGTCATCTCAGGGATTCGATCCAGCAACCTTTCGGTTACTGGCCCAATGCTACCTGCTGCCCCAAAGGGTGGCTAAGAATTTTAACACTTTTTTTTTTTTTTGTTGGTTACTACATGATTCCATATGTGTTATTTCGTAGTTTTGATGTCTTCACTATTACTCTAGAAAGTAGTAAAAATAAAGAAACCCTTGAATGAGTAGGTGTCCAAACTTTTGACTGGTACTGTAGGTCTCTGACCTCCCTTGTATAGTAGGCTACACCACTTACAATTGCTTGTTTTATTTTTTTATTTCACTGATTTTTACATGAATAGTTCCCACGATGGGTCTAATTTTTAATATCTCACTTTCCATATGCACTACAGATCTACAGACCATTGCGGTGGCTTCGTTGCCTCTTATCAAAGGTACACCTTTTTATTTTTTCAAAATCCCTCGCCTTTGATTTTCTACACATACACTGTACTCTACACTAAGCCTTTTTATAAGATGTTTTATGAGATTGGAGAACACGTTGGGAGGAATCTTAGACCTTGCCTCCATACAGAATCTTTCTAGATCCTTTATTCTTAATTCTGTGCATATGGAGTGTCCTCTTCAATTCAAACCAGAGTTTTAATAGGGTTCAAGTCCGGAGACTGAGATGGCCATTGCAAAATGTTGATTTTTGTGGTCAAATGACCATTAATTTGTGGATTTTGATTTGGGGTTGTTGGTGTGGCTGGCTTCCAGATTAAGCGAGTAGTGTGTCAAGAAGCAGTGCGTAGTGGAGTTGCAGCAATGAGAAAGACTAACTACCAATTTGGATACCACGAAATTGGGGAGAAAGAGTAGATCTGTATGTGAATTAATAACCACAGTTGTAATAGGATAAATATTTGTAGTAAAACAAAGGGGAGCAATAATATATAATAATAAAAAATTATAAGACCGGTCAAAGAATCCACCACACTTGTCTTTAGAGATGTATACTCATATGGACAGTGAGCTATTGAAAATTAAACCTACCAGAGGAAATATTCATGTGAAATGGAAAATTGAATTTCCCTCCTATGGAGGAGAGAGATCAGTGACCTATCATTGAGTGGTTTTAAATGTGTATGTCATGTGGACTGGAAGCTATTGAAAAAATTTTCTTTATGTGGATTAATAGAGGTCAGGGAACACACCACACTTGACTATAGATCTCTAGCATGTGGATTGGTAGCCATTCAAAATTAATTATTTATAGTCAGAACTTTTTAAAATGGGAATTCTAATCGGAGTGTCGTGTAATAGGGACGTCAGTGACTTTGCTACAAGTGATTTTAGCTCTCTAGGTCATGCAAGTAGGCCTCGGGGGGCCTGATCGGTGTTAGACTTTTGCTAACTCACCCGAGTCCAATAATCAACTAACTATTAATGATCTTCAGTTTAGAATGCAATTAGTTGCGTACGAGTGAGCGAGCATAGGCCTATTTATGTTTGAGCTCATAGTTTATTTAACAAATTTTATGTGAAAATAACATTTTTAAATGTATTTGTTGTGAGAAAAAAACAGTTGGTTTAAGATCTCTAGATCATTTAATTGAGACATTTTTTCTGTTAACACCAGGTTCGGCTGATTGCACTTTTAAGACAGACCTTTAGCCGAGAGTGCATAATATTCTCCCATTGAAACCACATTTTAAGTCACTTTGAAAACGGAATGGTGGGGGGGGGGGGGGGGGCTGTACCTTGGCCTCTATCATCATCTGATTCTAAATGTCATCCTAGGACCTTCCTTCGAATAGGTACTGACGAGAGAACTCTGAATATATTAACCAATATCCAAAGGGAAAACAAATTGAGTTGTTGTAGACTTTCGACCTGTGCGTGCCAGTAAGGAGTGATTGGAGGTGCTTTTTTGGTTGCTTGTACATTTTTATTTAGAACTTTTTTGGAAGTACACACTGTACTGCACACAACTGGATTAAATGAAGAAAGTTGCTCAGCAAAACTCTATTTGGTGATCAACTAATGTATATTGACATTACGCTTGTAGAGTTTGAATCTGAGCTTTCTGAGTGTTAGAGGTCTTGTTCAGCTAGCTCGTTCAAATGGTTTGCAGGAGAATTTAGCTAGCTGACGTCAGCTAGTTTGATAATTGTACTTAAACTCTGCACTGTGACAATGCTGTTCTCTTAGAAGTCTGTTGCATAAACCATTCATGGATTTACTCTTCATTTGATAGCTGTAATTGTGATGCTAATTTGACGTATGAATGTTATGGTAACAGATTCCCCAAAAATGATCCTGAAAGACGCAAACAATGGATTATTAATATGAAGTGTAAAGGGTGGAATCCGCAACAAAACCACCGTGTGTGCTCTGTTCACTTTGAAGACAAGTATATTTGCGGGAGGGACATACGTCAACGCCTCACGCCAGACGCAGTCCCGACTATATTCGACTATCCCAAAAACTTTCAAAATAAGGTACTTTTTAATACAACCTCTGACTTTTTCCTCATTCGTTGCTCAACTCGGCCTTGATGTACGACGTAAACTGAGGTTCAATTGGCACATGCTCATTGGCGCTGAGTTGAGCAACACTATTTCTTTGCCAGATGAACAGGGATTATTTACTGGGGTTTTGCGCCAAGTAGGCTTTCATATTTTCACCATATTGATCTTTGCAGAGTATTACCTGGGCAGTCAAAGATGTTTCCCCGAAGGTAAGTTATTTACTCACAAGAACACCCAATAGCTTATGCTATATGCCAGTAACTTATGCAAAAAAAATGATAAACGATGCACTTTATTTTCAGGTGGCATGTGAGAACATGGAGTTCGAACTTCTACCCCTCAAGCACATAATAGAGGTAATGAAGGATGTGTAAACATTCAGTCTCTAATACAGGTTTAGGGATAGAGCCTCCAAGTTGATAATTGATTCATTGGCCTGTCTTTTTCTAATGCGATTGTGACAGTCAGCCTCTGGATTGAAAACCAAGAAAGGTCTGGGGAACATGTTTATACGTGTCATTAAAACAGTATTATACATTGTCTCCCATTCTTACCCAGATCAAAGAAGCATGGGAGTGGCTGGTTATAGACATCAGAGGGCCGCTACCCTTGACATTAAACGGACACCAGTACGTTCTGACCTTGACAGACTTCTACTCCAAATGGGTGGAGGCCTTCCCCCTGAGAGGTTGTAGCTCTACTGAGGTAGCACAGCATGTAGCTGAAGTCATCTCTCACTTTGGCTTCCCTTTTGGAATCCTTGTTCGACTGAAGAAGAACTTTACCAGTAAGGTGAGGTATATTTTGTCACATCATGCTTTTGTAAATATAGTGTATGTGTAACAGGTATGTGGACACCTCTTCAAATTAGTGGATTAGGCTATTTCAGCCACTCCCATTGCTGACAGGTGTATAAAATCGAACACACAGCCATGGCCTTACTGAAGAGGTCAGTGACTTTCAATGTGGCACTGTCATAAGATGCCACCTTTCCAACAAGTCAGTTCGTCAAATTTCTGCCCCGCTAGAGCTGCCCCGGTCAACTGCTAGTGCTGTTATTGTGGAATTACTGTCTTTGGAAGCAACATCCGCACAATAACTGTTTGTCAGGAGCTTCATGAAATGGGTTTCCATGGCCAAGCAGCCGCAATGCCAAGCGTCGGCTGGAGTGGTGTAAAGCTTGCCGCCATTGGACCCTGAAGCAGTTGAAATGCGTTCTCTGGAGTGATGAGTCACGGGACACCGTCTGAAGAACAAATCTGGTTTTGGCAGATGCCAGGAGAATGCTACCTTCCCCAATGCATAGTGCCAACTGAAGTTTGGTGATGGAGGAGGAATAATGGCCTGTTTTTTATTATTTATTTATTATGGTTCTGGCTAGGTCCCTTACTTTCCGAAGGGAAATCTTAATGCTACAGCATACAATGACGTTCTGTACGATTCTGTGCTTCCAACTTCGTGGCAACAGTTTGGGGAAGGCCCTTTCCTGTTTCAGCATGACAATGCCCCCATGCACAAAGCGAGGTCCATGGTTCATACAGAAATGGTTTGTTGAGATCAGTGAGGAAGAACTTGACTGGCCTGCACAGAGCCCTGACCTCAACCCCATCAAACACCTTTGGAACGCAGATTGCGATCCAGGCATAATCGCCCAACATCAGTCCCTGACTTCGATAATGTTCTTGTGGCTGAATGGAAGCAAGTCCCTGCAGAGATGTTCCAACATTAGTCCGAAGCCTTCCCAGGAGAGTGGAAGCTGTTAAAGCAGCAAAGGGGGACCAACTCCATATTAATGCCCATGATTTTGGAAGGAAATGTTCGACGAGCCGGTGTCCACATACTGTTGGTCATGTAGTGTACCTTGCAAAAGTACAACTTTGATGTTGGTTCATATATACAGTAGAGGTCAATAGGTCAGAAGTGGTTCATTAGACAACCATGAGCTGTTTCCATTTATTCATGTTCCAGATCAACGTTGCTTTGAAGAGTCGTCTGAAGCTGAGTGGGTTCTCTCTCTTATACCGTCATCGGCAAGTTGGATCACTGGATCTGGCCACACAGACCCTGATCAGCAGGTTTGTGKTTTAGACACATTCCTTTCTATGACTTAACTAGTTAAAAAAGGTAAAATTATATATATATTTTTAAATATGGAGTTTAATTTCATATTTGACCATGGTGRCCTTCACCCCAACAGGATGGTGTCTGATCTTGTGAATGACCATCCATACAACTGGGATGTCTGCCTCCCTGCAAAGGTGTTCAGCCTGTGTTTCAAGGAGCACCCCAAGACCAAGCAGAGACCTTTCTCTCTGCTGTGCTGCAAAGGACCACAGCCGGTCACCACCCCCAGGGATCTGTCTGTAAGTTTACTCTGTAGTTATAGCTTAACTCTTATCATAATGGATTGCATTTCAATTGAATGGGTGTGTTTCTGCCTGTCCATTTTATATTTCCTACAGTTCAGTCCTGCAGAGCTCAGAGAGAGTTCCTTTGCAATCCAGTCAAATCAAGAGGGTGGGCATGACACTGATCCGCAAGGTGAGTGCAATTCCTGTACCATAGCAGGGATTTTTCTTCCATTGTAATCCTTTATCGGGTCACCTAAATCCAAACCGTAAGAAATGTATTTATACAGTACCAGTCAAAAGTTTGGACACCTACTCATTCAAGGGTTTTTATTTATTTTTATTTCCTACATTGTAGAATAATAGTGAAGACATTAAAATGATGAAATAACACCTATAGAATAATGTAGTAACCAAAGGAGTGTTAAACAAATCAAAATATATGTTCTATTTTAGATTCTTCAAAGTAGCTACACTTTGCCTTTGACAGTTTTGCAGATTTCTGGAATTCTCTATCAACTTTACGAGGAATGCCTTTCCAACTGTCTTGAAGGAGTTACCAGCAAAGCACTCCACACCATCACACCTCCTCCATGCTTCACAGTGGGAACCACACATGCAGATATCATCCATTCACCTACTCTGTGTCTCACAAAGACACGGCGGTTGGAAAATATAATCTAAAATTTGGACACGTCAGACCAAAGGACAGATTTCCACCGGTCTAATGTCCATTGCTCGTGTTTCTTGGCCCAAGCAAGTCTCTTCTTCTTATTGGTGTCCTTTAGTAGTGGTTTCTTCTAGAGGTCGACCGATTATGATTTTTCAACACCGATACCGATTATTGGAGGACAAAAAAAGCTGATGCCGATTTTATATATAAAAAAAAAAAGATTGTATTAAAAAAAAATATATATATATATATCATACACACACATGTTTGTAATAATGACAATTGCAACAATACTGAATGAACAATGAACACTTTTATTTTAACTTAATATTATACATAAATAAAATCAATTTAGTCTCAAATAACATGAGCAGAGCTTGTCTGCATGGTCCCCTGTCATTCTGCGAAACACAGACCTTATTTGAACTTATTTGAAGTAGATCAAGACATTCTCTATGGAAGACATGAACGGTCAAATAACGAAGGAACCCCTTTCAAGTTCAGCCGCAAGTTATTACAGGAATTATAACGCGTCGACTATTTCTCTCTAAACCATATACCTTTGACTAATCCGGAAACTATCACCTCGAAAACAAAACGTTTATTCCGTTCCGTATTTTATCTAACGGGTGGCATCCATGAGTCTAAATATTCCTGTTACATTGCACAACCTTCAATGTTATGTCATAATTACGTAAAATTCCGGCAAATTAGTTCGCAAAGAGCCAGGCGGCCCAAACTGTTGCATATACCCTGACTCTGCGTGCAATGAACGCAAGAGAAATGACACAATTTCACCTGGTTAATATTGCCTGCTAACCTGGATTTCTTTTAGCTAATTATGCAGGTTTAAAAATATATACTTGTGTATTGATTTTAAGAAAGGCATTGATGTTTATGGTTAAGTACACATTGGAGCAATGACAGTCATTGATTGATAGTTTTTTATACGATAAGTTTAATGCTAGCTAGCAACTTAACTTAGCTTACTGCATTCGCGTAACAGGCAGGCTCCTCGTGGAGTGCAATGTAATCAGGTGTTAGAGCGTTGGACTAGTTAACTGTAAGGTTGCAAGATTGGATCCCCCCCGAGCTGACAAAGTAAAAAATCTGTCGTTCTGCCTCGTTGAAAATAAGAATGTGTTCTTAATTAACTGACTTGCCTAGTTAAATAAAGATAAAAAATTTAAAAAATGATATATATATATATATATATATATATATATATATATATATATATATTGAAAATCGGCGCCCAAAAATACCGATTTCCGATTGTTATGAAAACTTGAAATCGGCTCTAATTAATCGGCCGACCTGTAGTTTCTTCACAGCAATTCGACCTTGAAGGCCTGCTTCACGCAGTCTCCTCTGAACAGTTGATGTTGAGATGTGTCTGTTATTTGAACACTGAAGCATTTATTTGGGCTGCAATTTCTGAGGCTGGTAACTCTTAATGAACTTATCCTCTGCAGCAGAGGTAACTCTGGGTCGTCCTTTCCTGTGGCGGTCCTCATGAGAGCCAGTTTCATCATAGAGCTTGATGGTTTTTGCGACTGCACTTGAAGAAACATCCAAAGTACTCGACATTTTCTAGATTGACTGACCATGTCTCAAAGTAATGATGGACTGTCATTTCTCTTTGCTTATTTGAGCTGTTCTTGCCATAATATGGACTTGGAATTTTACAGAATCTTCTGTTTACCACCCCTACAACTGATTGGCTCAAATGCATTAAGAAGGAAATTCCACAAATGTAATTTTAACAAGGCACACCTGTTAATTGAAATGCATTCCAGGTGACTACCTCATAAAGCTGGCTGAGAAAATGCCAAGAGTGTGCAGAGCTGTCATCAAGGCAAAGGGTGGCTACTTTGAAGAATCTAAAATATATTTTGATTTAACACTTTTTTTTCGCACTTATTTAATAGTTTTGATGTCTTCACTATTACTCTAGAAAGTAGTAAAAATAAAAAACCTTGAATGAGTAGGTGTCCAAACTTTTGACTGGTACAATGTGTATATATAATACATTATAAAGAAATATCTACATTGCCAAGATGGGGCCTTAAAAACATTTTTGTAATCTTTTTTTCTTTTTTTTAACAGATTTTTTTTGTGATTGAAAAACGCTTTCTGTGTTAACTTAAACGACTCTAAAACCAGATTCAAATAATGTAGAATATATAATCAATCTATATAAACTCAGCAAATAAAGAAACATCCCTTTTTCAGGACCCTGTCTTTCAAAAAATTTGTAAAATTCTGAAACTTCCCAGATATTAAGTGTAAAGGGTTTAAACACTGTTTCCCATGCTTGTTCAGTGAAACATAAACAATTAACAACGCTTCCACAGGTGCATGGTCATTAAGACACAAACAGCTTACAGACAGTAGGCAATTAAGGTCGCAGTTATGTAATCTTAGGACACTAAAGAGGCCTTTCTACTGACTGAAAGACACAAATAAATATGCCCAGGGTCCCTGTTCATCTGCGTGAATTTGCCTTAGGCATGTTGCAAGGAGGCATGAGGACTGTAGATGTGGCCAGGGCAATAAATTGCAATGTCCGCACTGTGAGACGCCTAAGACAGCGCTACAGGGAGACAGGACGGACAGCTGATCGTCCTCGCAGTGGCAGACCACGTGTAACACCTGCACAGGACCGGTACATCCGAACATCACACCTGTGGGATAGGTACAGGATGGTAACAACTGCCCGAGTTACACTGGGAATGCACAATCCCTCCATCAGTGCTCAGCCTGTCCGCAATAGGTCGAGAGAGGCTGGACTGAGGGCTTGTAGGCCTGTTGTAAGGCAGGTCCTCACCAGAYATCACCGGCAACAACGTCGCCTATGGGCACAAACCCACCGTCGCTGGACCAGAAAGGACTGGCTAAAAGTGCTCTTCACTGACAAGTCACCGTTTTGTCTCACCAGGGGCGATGGTCGGATTTGCGTTTATCGTCGAAGGAATGAGCGTTATACCGAGGCCTGTACTCTGGAACGGGATCGATTTGGAGGTGGAGGGTCCGTCATGGTCTGGGGTCGGTGTGTCACAGCATCATCTGCCTGCAATGAAAACAAGTTCAGTCCATCTCAGCGCTGTGCGTTACAGGGAAGATATCTTCCTCCCTCATGTGGTACCCTTCCTGCAGGCTCATCCTGACATGACCCTCCGGCATGACAATGCCACCAGCCATACTGCTCATTCTGTGTGTGATTTCCTGCAAGACCCGAATGTCAGTGTTCTGCCATGGCCAGCGACGAGCCCGGATCTCAATCCCATTGAGCATGTCTGGGACCTGTTGGATCGGAGGGTGAGGGCTAGGGCCATTCCCCGCAGAAATGTCTGGGAACTTGCAGGTGCCTTGGTGGAAGAGTATCTCACAGTAAGAACTGGCAAATCTGGTGCAGTCCATGAGGAGGAGATGCACTGCAGTACTTAATGTAGCTGGTGGCCGCACCAGATGCTGACTGTTACTTTTGATTTGACACCCCCCCCTTATTCAGGGACACATTCCATTTCTGTTAATCACATGTCTGTGGAACTTGTTCAGTTTCTCAGTTGAATCTTATGTTTATACAAATATTTACACATGTTAAGTTTGCTGAAAATAAACTCAGTTGATAGTGAGGACGTTTATTTTTTATATTTTTTGAACTACGGGGAGATTTTAAAAATGCCAAAAACAATTAATTTAGCACTGCATTAGCCATGGCTAAATTCTTAGGATTGCAGGAAATTGGTTTATATGCAAAAATGTATCTACACTGCCAAGATGTGGCCTTTAAAAATGCCACTAAGCACCTTTTGATCCAGAAAAAACAAGGCTATAGTATATGTCACACACTGACTTGGTGATTGAGGGACCAAATTCTTGCTTTGGCAGAATAGGTAGACTGGTATGGTTCCCAGCCAAGGTTGAGTCTGTGCCATTCCCAGCTATCCCTTCAGTTCGCTAGCTACAGTTTTACCTCTTCAGACTTTTCGAAAGATGTTTGATAATAACTTGGTCTCAACATATCTTTTGAATTAAGTGAATACTTAGTGTATTACATAGCGTGTTAACTGTTCTACATTTTATTGTAATAACCTTATGTTGCAATTTGTTGGTCATATTGTGTTTATGCATTTGTTATTACAGGCATGGTTGGCATTGAATCTGGGAAGGAAACGGCTGGAAAGAGCACAGTTACAAGGGTCTCCTTTTTTAGGAGCAACACCATCAGTAACACTGACTGTAGCACCATCAGTAACACTGACTGTAGCACCATCAGTAACGCTGACTGTAACACCATCAGTAACGCTGACTGTAGCACCATCAGTAACGCTGACTGTAACACCATCAGTAACGCTGACTGTAGCACCATCAGTAACACTGACTGTAACACCATCAGTAACGCTGACTTAACACCATCAGTAACGCTGACTGTAACACCATCAGTAACGCTGACTGTAGCACCATCAGTAACGCTGACTGTAACACCATCAGTAACGCTGACCGTAACACCATCAGTAACGCTGACTGTAACACCATCAGTAACACTGACTGTAACACCATCAGTAACGCTGACTGTAGCACCATCAGTAACGCTGACTGTAAACACCATCAGGTAACGCTGACTGTAGCACCATCAGTAACGCCTGACTGTAACACCATCAGTAACGCTGACTGTAACACCATCAGTAACACTGACTGTAGCACCATCAGTAACACTGACTGTAGCACCATCAGTAACGCTGACTGTAGCACCATCAGTAACGCTGACTGTAACACCATCAGTAACGCTGACTGTACACCATCAGTAACGCTGACTTAACACCTACAGAACCTGACTGTAACACCATCAGTAACGCTGACTGTAACACCATCAGTAACGCTGGACTCTAAGCCAACCATCAGTAACGCTGACTGTAACACCATCAGTAACGCTGACTGTAACACCATCAGTAACGCTGACTGTAACACCATCAGTAACGCTGACTGTAACACCATCAGTAACGCTGACTGTAGCACCATCAGTAACGCTGACTGTAACACCATCAGTAAGCTGACTGTAACACCATCAGTAACGCTGACTGTAACACCATCAGTAAGCGCTGACTGTAACACCATCAGTAACGCTGACTGTAACACCATCAGTAACGCTGACTGTAACACCATCAGTAACGCTGACTGTAACACCATCAGTAACGCTGACTGTAACCATCAGTAACGCTGACTGTAACACCATCAGTAACGCGACTGTAACACCATCAGTAACGCTGACTGTAACACCATCAGTAACGCTGACTGTAAGCACCATCAGTAACGCTGACTGTAACACCATCAGTAACGCTGACTGTAACACCATCAGTAACGCTGACTGTAACACCATCAGTAACGCTGACTGTAACACCATCAGTAACGCTGACTGTACACCATCAGTAACGCCTGACTGTAGCACCATCAGTAACGCTGACTGTAGCACCATCAGTAACGCTGACTGTAGCACCATCAGTAACGCTGACTGTAACACCATCAGTAACGCTGACTGTAGCACCATCAGTAACGCTGACTGTAGCACCATCAGTAACGCTGACTGTAGCACCATCAGTAACGCTGACTGTAGCACCATCAGTAACGCTGACTGTAACACCATCAGTAACGCTGACTGTAACACCATCAGTAACGCTGACTGTAGCACCATCAGTAACGCTGACTGTAGCACCATCAGTAACGCTGACTGTAGCACCATCAGTAACGCTGACTGTAGCACCATCAGTAACGCTGACTTGTAGCACCATCAGTAACGCTGACTGTACACCATCAGTAACGCTGACTGTAGCACCATCAGTAACGCTGACTGTAACACCATCAGTAACGCTGACTGTAACACCATCAGTAACGCTGACTGTAACACCATCAGTAACGCTGACTGTAACACCATCAGTAACACTGACTGTAACACCATCAGTAACGCTGACTGTAACACCATCAGTAACGCTGACTGTAACACCATCAGTAACCCCGTCAGTAACACGGACGGTAACCCCAACAGTGAACCATCCTCTGAAGATCAGCATGCCATGGAAACCTGAATAATTGATTGGATGAGCGCTCTATCAGTCATGCTGCCATATTTTGGGGGAGTAGGTTATTTTGGTTTTCTAAGGTGTGATCATTTTGTTGAAATACACTTTGGTTCAATGTTTGGCTGGTGTACTGTTTCAAGATTGTTAACAAATTGCTTTATTTTGAAATCAAATTGTATTTGTCAAGTGCTGAATTCAACAGCTGTAGGGTGTACTGCGAAATGCTTACTTACGAGCCCTTAACCAACAATGCAGTTAAAAAGTAAGAAAATAAGAAAGGAAACGGTAACAATAAAATAACAACAACCAGGCTCTATACAAGGTGTAACAGTACCGAGTCAATGTGTAGGGTACGAGGTAGTTGGGGTAAAAATGACTAGGCAATAAGGGTAGATCATAAACAGTGGCAGCAGTGTGTGTGTGTTTGACTGTCAGTGTAGTGTGTGGGAAGAGTCCAGTGAGTGCATAGAGCCAGTGCAAAAAAGGGGGGTCAATGTAAATAGTCGGGGTAGCCATTTGATTAACTGTTCAGCAGTCTTATGGTTTGGGGGTAGAAGCTGTTAAGGAGCTTTTTGGTCCCAGACTAGTCGCTCCGGTCACGCTTGCTGCGTAGTAGCAGAGAGAAGTCTATGACTTGGGTGGCTGAAGTCTTTGACCATTTTTAAGGCCTTCCTCTTACACCGTCTGGTGTAGAGGTCCTGTATAGCAGGGAGCTTGGCCCCAGTGATGTACTGGGCTGTACACACTACCCTCTGTAGCGCCTTGTGGTCGGATGCCAAGCAGTTGCCATACCAAGAGCTGATGCAGCCAGTCAAGATGCTCTCAATGGTGCAGCTGTAGAACTTTTTAAAGATCTGAGCACCCATGCCAAGACTCCTGAGGGGGGAGAGGCGTTATCATGCCATCTTCACAACTGTGAGGTGTTTGGACTGTGATAGGTCCTTAGTGATGTGTACAACGAAGAACTTGAAGCTCTCGACCTGCTCCACTTGATGTGAATGGGGGTGTGCTCAGCCCTCTGTTTCCTGTAGTCCACTATCATCTAATTTTGTCTTGTTGAGGGAGAGGTTGTCCTGGCACCACACTGCCAGGTCTCTGACCTTCCTGAAGGCTGTCTCATCATTGGTGATCAGACCTTACTTGATCTTGATTACAAAGGACATGAAGACAAATGCATTTCTAGCTATTTTAATCAAATGTACCATATTAAGGGCTGTTGAGGCCATACTATAATTCCAGTTGGGAGCATGGGTGCTGCCATGCTGGTGGGAGCACAGTCTCTGATGTGTAAATCCACTTGAATTTAATAACTTTTTAACAGCAACCCTTTTTATTTGAACAAAACCTTACATTCGCATACTGAACCATAATATAAACGCAACATACAACAATTTCAAAGATTTTACTGAGTTACAGTTAATATAAGGAAATCAATTTTATTATTTAGGCCCTAATCTATAGATTTCACTTGACTGGGCAGGGGTGCAGCCATTGGTCAGAATGAGTTTTTACCCACAAAAGGCCTTTATTACAGACATACTGTTTACACGTGGTCTCAGTTGTAAAGTTGTAAGGCCGTTGGAAGCAGCTTATGGTAGAGTAATGTACATTCAATTATCTGGCGACCACTCTGGTGGACATTCCTGCAGTCAAGCATGCCAATTGCACGCTCCCTCAACTTGAGACATCTGTGGCATTGTGTTGTATGACAAAATTGCATACAATTCTAGGATCTTTTCAGCTCATGAAAAATGGTACCAACACTTTACATGTTGCGTTTTATATTTTTGTTCAGTATATTTTATAATTTCGTGAAAGAAAAAAATGAAATGGGGTATCTAGTGCAAGCAACTTGTGCTTGTCTTTGACTTTCAGTTTATCCACCAGCTTCAAACAGCTGAAAATACTTTATTTTTTAGTTTATTGAGAAGCTATTTAATGGTACAATGATTCTGTCACAAATGGAAAAAAATAAACTTAGTGTTTCACAATCATTCAACTACTTCTGCAGCTATATTTAAAGGACATTTTCTGAATTACAATGCAAAAATATTACATATAGCTGTGATTACCTTTTTAATGTAAATTATTTAACATGTACACTTCGGGTCGACTTTGATCTCCTTGGCATTCAGGTCCAAAAAGTAACTTTCTTACTACTTATTCCATGATCAAACATGTAGGAAAGTTTTTGTTTAAATCAAAAGGGATGCTTTAAAAAAGTGATCAAATTCAAATAGATTTACCCACTTGCAAATATTTCTCCCATGGCTCTCATCAAAGACTGGAATACGAACCACAGGGAATTTAGTTATTTGTTAAATGCAAAGATACTTGTATGCTTTATAATGTATTTATTATGGGTGTCTCTTGTTATTGTGGAGCATGCAGGGGATTTGAGTTTTAACCAAATGTACAATTTAAGAAATATTCTCAAAACAAAGTTGTCACTACAATTTGTGGACCTATGAAGGCAAGTGCTGTGTGCCCCATTCTGGCATATTGCACACACACACACTTCTTTTGGACAGCTGTTAGATGAGGGGTTTTACTAGGATGTATACAGCTACTACCTGAAGTGACTTTTTCGTAGCAGGTTAGGAGAATTGGGTTAAGGTTAGGGTTAGCTAAAATGCTGTCCTAAACTGCTACGAAAAGTCACTTCCGGTTCTAGCTGTACTCAATAAAGTCACAACCGGCTGAGTGTTTTGTGATTCTCGCAGTGCAGCATGGGATAACGGCGGCGTTAGTTCAAACCACTGAGTTATAATGAGAAGCGACCGAGAGAAATAGTGAGTGAAGAAGATAAAAATATATTTATTTAAAACTAGCTTGAGGGGAGGGGAGGGTGGGGGGAGATGGAAAAGAGAAGACAAAAGGTAGAAAAGAGGAAGAGAATGGTATTTCAAGGAGAAAGATAGTGAAATTTTACTTAAGAAAACAAATGTTTTTGATAGACAAAATACATCTAAGGCTTAAATTTACTGGGATTGATTCCCCATCTGTATTATGCTTTAATTTTCTTTTTAAACACTTAAGAGCTTGATGTGAACAAAATATAGACCAACAATTTAAGCAACATTGAAGTTTATTACCAAAATAAATATATAACAACAGAAGGGCAAAGTAAACAATATGCAATGTACAAAATAACACTGTGTATAATGTAAGTGTTTGAGGGGAAACGGATGGTGATGCAGCTAGAGTGTAGGTGGAAAGAGGGTTGAGTTGGTGGATAGATGGGAAGAGAACTTTATGCAATTATTGACGATTTGAAATACATTTCAATTTTTTTCTATTTAATCATTCTTTGTCCGAGGGAAGTTTAAAAACCCTGCAAAAAGCTACAATAAACAAACCCATGCCATGGCCAACACAATAGTTAAAACATGCATGGAATTGTTGAGAGTACTATATTTTTGAGAGTACTTTATAAAGGCAGTGCCTGTCTGCTTGTTATTGAACTGCCCATGTTTTATTTATTTATGTATTGCCTCTAACAGTCCTTTTGTAAGCTCGTTTTGTGTGGGGGAGTAGGTTTACGGATGAAGCTGCTGTGGGTGCCGGTGTTGTCTGGAACATCACTTGGGAAACAAATGGCACAAAGCACTGTCCAGGGCAGTTCAGGACTGGACCAGTCCACCACTACTGGTGCCACAGACATTCGTTGCTACAGACAGCTGGCGCTTCGGTGAATAGCTGCATCTGTGCATGATTGGAAGTGGTCCAACCGGGGCTGTGCGTTTTTTAGTTTTGGCCTGCCCTGCTGTGTTTTGGAGGTAGATGTTATTCATGCTCTTCTTGGTTGTACTGAGGGGCAGCAGGGCAGGTTTTTGTAGGCTGCAAAAGCTCTGTGGCTTGTGGGCATGGGTGAGGGAGCTGAATGCCCTGGAGGAGCACTGCCACGTCCTGAGTTTTCTGCCTGCTGTTGTGCTACTGCACTCAGGTGTTCTGGTTCACTTCATACAGCTGCAGTGTGCTATTGGTCACCACCCGCTGCCTGATCTTCTTGTAGTCCCGCAGAATGAGGGTCCACCTTGTCCGAGCCGCCTTCCCCTTCTTCTGAGGACTAGGGTAGATGCCACACAGTCAGGTGAACACGGTCTCTATCACATGGCAGCGGTCAGGCCACTGGGCAGATTAACCCCCGCTTCCCCGAGTGCATCTCCCTGTGATCTCCACTCCAGGGATACAGGTATTGTTTTTTTGTGTCCGGAAGCAATCAATCACCAGCCTGGGTTGGTGAGGGGCAGCATAAACAATCTGGTCCTTGTCACGCTGGCTCAGCTTATTTCCACAAGGATATTATAGTGACAGCTGGCTGGTTTGACTGAGTGGGGCCAGAATAACTTTTTGGCTCTACCAGGTACTCCTCCAGCTTGTCATTGTTGGCCATTCCAGTGACGCCATCCTGATCCACAGCCTGTAATTACATAAGTTTTAAGTGCTGTGATATGATTTACATTTTGTCTTCAACCCGATCAACAACACAACCCCTGAAATGGTGAACTAGCATTTCCATCTACCGCACCAGCAACTTCTGTAGTGTGACCAGGGATGGACTCAAGCATCTCTGCTGTGATGTCATCAGATACTATCTCCGGGATGTCAGAGAGCCACAGAGCACCAACAGTTCATCCTCTGTTCCATCCCTGAAGTCCTCATCTTCTTCGAGTGATGTGATGTCCTCTAGCATCTTATTGGCTGCCTCTGCATGCATATTCTGGAGGGGCTGGCCGGTCTGGTTTTACAGGTACTGAATAGCTATGAGCTCTCCGGGAAGGAAATGTATAGTTAGAACATTCAAAACTTTACAGAAGGCACAAATAATTTGTTCCACTGGCTGTCCTTTGAGGAGGTAGAGCTGGAAATTGAGTTTATTGGGCACTGGTTCCTATACATAAACTCTTTTAATATAAATATCCACAAAAAAACTCCTCAGTGTAATTAACATTTTAATAGACAAAACTGGGATAAATCTGTTCAGATGAAGATAGAAGGACTCCAGAGATGTGGCGCTTCTGGCACACACATTTTGACATGAGGTAAAGTTGAGAAGAAGTGGGTCGACAGTAGACCGCTGTGAGCCTTTCTGGGTAGGTCTCTAAAAGCTTTCCACACCTGGATTGTGCAACATTTGCCTATTTATTATATTCAAAATTCTTCAAGCTCTCCAATTGGTTTTTGAACATTGCTAGACAACCATTTTCAGGTCTTGCCCTAGAATTTCAAGCAGACTTAAGTCAACTAACTTGGCCACTCACCGTCTTCTTGGTAAGCAACTCTAGTGTAGATTTGGCCTTGTGTTTTAGGTTATTGTCCTGCTGAAAGGTGAATTCATTTCCCAGTGTCTGGTGGAAAGTAGGCTGAACCAGGTCCTCTAGGATTTTGCCTGTGCTTAGCTCCATTCACTTTATTTTTTACCCTGACCCCCCCCCCCCAAAGTCCTTAACGATTACAAGCATACCAATAACATGATGCAGCCACCACTATGCTTGAAAATATGGAGAATGGTACTCAATTTCCCCCAAACAACATAACACTGTATTCAGGACGAAAGGTTAATTGCTTTGCCAATTTTTTGCAGTATTACTTGAGTGCCTTGTTGCAAACAGGATGCATGTTTTGGAATATTTGTATTCTATACAGGCTTCCTTTTCACTGTCATTTAGGATAGAATTGTGGAGTAACTATGTTGTTGAGCCATCTTCAGTTTTCTCCTATCACAGCCATTAAACTCTGTAACTGTTTTTTAAAATCACCTTTGATCTCATAGTGAAATTCCTGAGCGGTTCCCTTCCTCTCCGGCAACTGAGTTCGGAAGGACATCTGTATCTTTGTAGCAGTGGAGGTTGCTGAGGGGAGAATGGCTCATAACAATGTCCAGAACGGAGCAAATGGAAGGGTATCAAACACTTGGAAACTTTGTTTGATGTATTTGATAACATTCTGCTCCAGTCATTACCACGAGCCCCTTCTCCCCCAATTAAGGTGCCACCAACATCCTGTGCTTTGTAGTGACTGGGTGTATTTATACACTATCCAAAGTGTAATTAATAATTTCACTATGCTCAAAGAGATATTCAATGTCTGCTTTTAGTATTTTTACCCATCTACCTATTTTTTTATTTCACCTTTAACCAGGTAGGCCAGTTGAGAACAACTTCTCATTTACAACTGCGACCTGGCCAAGATAAAGCAAAGCAGTGCGACACAAACAACAACACAGTTACAAATGGAATAAACAAACATACAGTCAATAACACAATAAAAGTCGATATACAGTGTGTGCAAATGAGGTAAGATTAGGGAGGTAAGGCAATAAATAGGCTCTAGTGGCGAAGTAATTACAATTTTGCAACTAAACACTGGAGTGACAGATTTGCTGAAGATGAATGTGCAAGTAGAGATACTGGGGTGCAAAGGAGCAAAACATAATAATAATAATGAATAACAATATGGGGATGAGGTAGTTGGATGGGCTATTTACAGGTGCAATGATCTGTAAGCTGCTCTGACAGCTGATGCTTAAAGTTAGTGAGGGAGATATGAGTCTCCAGCTTCAGTGATTTTTGCAATTCGTTCCCGTCATGGCGGCAGAGAACTGGAAGGAAAGGCGGCCAAAGGGGGAATTGGGTTTGGGGGAGACCAGTGAAATATACCTGCTGGAGTGTGTGTTACAGGTTGGTGCTGCTATGTTGACCAGTGAGTGAGAGAAGGAAGGCTTTACCTAGCAAAGACTTGTAGATGACCTGGAGCCAGTGGGTTTGGCAACGAATATGAAGCGAAGGCCAGCCAACGAGAGCGTACAGGTCGCAGTGGTGGGTAGTATATGGGGCTTTGGTGACAAAACGGATGGCACTGTGATAGACTGCATCCAATTTGCTGAGTAGTGTTGGAGGCTATTTTGTAGACGACATCGCCGAAGTCAAGGATCGGTAGGATAGTCAGTTTTAATAGGGTATGTTTGGCAGCATGAGTAAAGGATGCTTTGTTGTGAAATAGGAAGCCGATTCTAGATTTAATTTTGGATTGGAGCTTAATGTGAGTCTGGAAGGAGAGTTTAGTCTAACCAGACACCTAGAATATGTGGACAACTACAAATACCTAAGTCCGAACCGTCCAGAGTAGTGATGCTGTACGGGCGGGCAGGTGCGGGCAGCGATCAGTTGCAGAGCATGCATTTAGTTTTACTTGCATTAAATAGCAGTTGGAGGCCACGGAAGGAGAGTTGTATGGCATTGAAGCTCGTCTGGAGGTCAGTTAACACAGTGTCCAAAGAAGGGCCAGAAGTATACAGAATGGTGTCGTCTGCGTAGAGGTGGATCAAAGGATCACCAGCAGCAAGAGTGACATCATTGATGTAAACAGAGAAAAGAGTCGGCCTGAGAATTGAACCCTGTGGCACCCCCAGAGACTGCCAGAGGTCTGGACAACAGGCCCTCCGATTTGACACACTGAACTCCGTCTGAGAAGTAGTTGGTGAACCAAGAGAGGCAGTCATTTGAGAAACCAAGGCTGTTGAGTCTGCCGATAAGAATACGGTGATTGACAGAGTCGAAAGCCTTGGCCAGGTCGACGAATACAGCTGCACAGTATTGTCTCTTATCGATGGCGGTTATGATATCGTTTAGGACCTTGAGCGTGGCTGAGGTGCACCCATGACCAGCTCGGAAACCAGATTGCATAGCGGAGAAGGTACGGTGGGATTCGAAATGGTTGGTGATCTGTTTGTTAACTTGGCTTTCAAAGACCTTAGAAAGACAGGGTAGAATAGATATAGGTCTGTAACAGTTTGGGTCTAGATTGTCTCCCCATTTGAAGAGGGGGATGACCGTGGCAGCTTTCCAATCTTTGGGATCTCAGACGATACGAAAGAGCTTGAACAGGCTAGTAATAGGGGTTGCAACAATTGTGGCGGATAATTTTAGAAAGAGAGGGTCCAGATTGTCTAGCCCAGCTGATTTGTATGGGTCCAGATTTTGCAGCTCTTTCAGAACATCAGCTATCTGGATTTGGGTGAAGGAGAAATGGGGGGTAGGGGCAGCCAGGTGGAAAGCATGGCCAGCCGTAGAAAATGCTTATTGAAATTCTCAATTATTGTGGATTTATCGGTGGTGACAGTGTTTCCTATCCTCAGTGCAGTGGGCAGCTGGGAGGAGGTGCTCTTATTCTCCAAGGACTTTACAGTGTCCCATAACTTTTTGGAGTTTGTGCTACAGGATGCAAATTTCTGTTTGAAAAAGCTAGCCTTTGCTTTCCTAACTGCCGGTGTATATAGGTTCCTAACTTCCCTGAAAAGTTGCATATCGCGGGGGCTTTTCGATGCTAATGTAGTACGTCACATGATGTTTTTGTGTTGGTCGAGGGCAGTCAGGGCTGGAGTGAACCAAGGGCTATATCTGTTCCTGGTTCTAAATTTTTGAGCTTATTTAAGGAAAGGAAAGCACTTTTAAAGAATAACCAGGCATCTACTGATGGAATGAGGTCAATATCCTTCCAGGATACCCGGACCAGGTCGATTAGAAAGGCCTGCTCGCTGAACTGTTTTAGAGAGCTTTTGACAGTGATGAGGGGTGGTCGTTTGACCGCAGACCCATTACGGACACAGGCAATGAG
This sequence comes from Salvelinus sp. IW2-2015, assembly GCF_002910315.2. NCBI lineage: Eukaryota > Metazoa > Chordata > Actinopteri > Salmoniformes > Salmonidae > Salvelinus > Salvelinus sp. IW2-2015. Next base: position 41,365 of record NW_019944622.1, read on the forward strand.
GCAGTGATCGCTGAGATCCTGGTTGAAGACAGCAGAGGTGTATTTAGAGGGAAGGTTGGTCAGGATGATATCTATGAGGGTGCCCGTGTTTACGGATTTGGGGTTGTACCTGGTAGGTTCATTGATAATTTGTGTGAGATTGAGGGCATCTGGCTTAGATTTTCGGACGGCCGTGGTGTTAAGCATGTCCCAGTTTAGGTCACCTAACAGTATGAACTGAAGATGGATGGGGGGCAATCAATTCACACATGGTGTCCAGGGCACAGCTGGGGGCTGAGGGTGGTCTATAACAAGTGGCAACGGTGAGAGACTTGTTTCTGGAAAGGTGGATTTGTTTGGGTACAGACCTGGATAGCATGACAGAACTCTGCAAGGCTATCTCTGCAGTAGATTGCATCTCCGCCTCCTTTGGCAGTTCTATCTTGTCGGAAAATTTTATAGTTAGGGATGGAAATTTCTGGATTTTTCGTGGCCTTCCTAAGCCAGGATTCAGACACGTCTAGGACATCCGGGTTGGCAGAGTGTGCTAAAGCAGTGAATAAAACAAACCTAGTGAGGAGGCTTCTATTGTTAACATGCATGAAACCCAGGCTTTTACGGTTGCAGAAGTCAACAAATGAGAGCGCCTGGGGAACGGGAGTGGAGTGAGGTGCTGCAGGGCCTGGATTAACCTCTACATCAACAGAGGAGGAGTAGGATAAGGGTACGGCTAAAGGCCATAAGAACTGGTCGTCTAGTGCGTTCGGGAACAGAGTAAAAGGAGCAGGTTTCTGGGCACGGAAGAATAGATTCAAGGCATAATGTACAGACAAGGGTATGGTAGGATGTGAATACAGTGGAGGTAAACCTAGGCATTGAGTGACGATGAGAAAGATGTTGTCTCTAGAAACATAATTTAAACCAGGTGAGGTCACCGCATGTGTGTGAGGTGGAACACAAGGGCTAGCTAAGGCATATTGCGCAGGGCTGGAGGCTCTACAGTGAAATAAGACAATCACTAACCAAAACAGCAATAGACAAGGCATATTGACATTAGTGAGAGGCATGCGTAGCCGAGTGATCATAGGGTCCAGTGAGTAGCTAGGCAAGCTGGAGACACAGCGATTCAGACAGCTTGCGGGCCGGGGCTAGCAAGCTATCAGAAGGGCCTTAGGGGGACATAGCCCCCTCGGACAGTTACGTCGGCAGACCAGTCGTGATGAAATGGCATGGCTCCGTGTAGGCAGTAAAAGGGTCCAGGCCAATTGGCAAAATAGGTATTGTAGCCCAAGAAATTGGCTGATGGACCGCTTCAGCTAGCCGGGAGGTGGGCCTAGCTCCAGGCTAACTGGTGCTTGCTTCGGGACAGAGATGTTAGCCAGGAGTAGCCACTCGGATAGCAGCTAACTAGCTGCGATGATCCGGTGTAAAGGTTCAAAGCTTGCGGTAGGAATCCGGAGATGTGGTAGAGGAAAAAATAAATACAAAATCTCCGATATTCTCTAGACAGCTAGCGGGCCGCGGCTAGCGGGCCGCTAGCTACCTGCCCTCCAGGACACCTACACCACCCGATGTCACAGGAAGGCCATAAAGATCATCAAGGACAACAACCACCCAAGCCACTGCCTGTTCACCCCGCTATCAATCCAGAAGGCGAGGTCAGTACAGGTGCATCAAAGCAGGGACCGAGAGACTGAAAAACAGCTTCTATCTAAAGGCCATCAGACTGTTAAACAGCCACCACTAACATTTAGCGGCCGCTGCACATACTGACTCAACTCCAGCCACTTTAAAAATGGGAATTGATGGAAATTATGTAAAAATGTACCACTAGCCACTTTAAACAATGCCACTTAATATAATGTCTACATACCCTACTTACCCATCTCATATGTATATACTGTACTCTATATCATCTACTGCATCTTGCCATCTTTATGTATACATGTACCACTAGCCACTTTAAACTATGCCACTTTATGTTTACATACCCTACAGTACTCATCTCATATGTATATACGTACTCTATACCATCTACTGCATCTTGCCTATGCCGTTCTGTACAATCACTATTCATATATCTTTATGTACATATTCTTTATCCCTTTACACTTGTGTGTATAAGGTAGTAGTTGTGGAATTGTTAGGTTAGATTACTTGTTGGTTATTAATGCATTGTCGGAACTAGAAGCACAAGCATTTCGCTACACTCGCATTAACATCTGCTAACCATGTGTATGTGACTAATAAAATTTGATTTGATTTGATTTAGATGGGCCTTCAGGGGACGTCGTGACGGAGGAGCCTGTTGAAACCCCCTCGGGCGGATTACGTCGGTAGACCAGTCGTGATGGATCGGCGGGGCTCCGTGTCGGCAGTAAAAGGGGTCCAGGTCAATTAGCAAAATAGGTATTGTAGCCCAAGGAGTGGTTGATGGACCTCTTCAACTAGCTAGGGAGATGGGCCTAGCACGAGGCTAGCTTCAGGCTAACTGGTGCTTGCTTCGGGACAGAGACGTTAGCTGGGAGTAGCCACTCAGATAGCAGCTAGCTAGCTGCGATGACCCAGGTGAAAATGTTCAGAGCTTGCGGTAGGAATCTGGAGATGTGGTAGAGAAAAAGCAGTCCGATATGCTTTGGGTTGAATCACGCTGTGCAGCCTGGCAGGAGTTGACCGAGCTGAGGTTAGCTGATGACCGCTAGCAATGGCTAACTGACTACTAGCTAGTTAGCTGGCTAGCTTCTGTTGGGGGTTCCGTTTCTAAAGTATAGAAAATAGCAGATCCATACCACATTGGGTGAGGAGGGTTGCAGGAGAGTATGTTGAAATTGAGGTTAAAAATATATACGAGGAAAAATATATATACACGGGACATGACAAAGACGCCTGACTGCTACGCCATCTTGGATTGGTGCCCTTCTTTGCGAGGTATTGGAAAACCTCCCTGGTCTTTGTGGTTGAATCTTTTTTTTTTTTTATTCACTGTTCGACTGAGGGACCTTACAATTATCTGTATTATTTTGTGTGGGGTACAGAGAGGTAGTCATTCAAGATTGATATTAAACACTATTATTTAACACAGAGTGAGTCTATGCAATTTATTATGACTTGTTAAGCTGATTTTTACTCCAGAACTTCTTTAGGCTAACTGGTGCTTGCTTCGGGACAGAGACGTTAGCTGGGAGTAGCCACTCAGATAGCAGCTAGCTAGCTTCAACCCATAACAAAGGGGTTGAATACTTATTGACTCCAGACATTTCAACTTTTCATTTTTCATTTGTAAACATTTCTAAAAGCATAATTCCACTTTGACATTATGGGGTATTGTGTGTGTGTGTGTGTGTGTGTGTGTGTGTGTGTGTGTGTGTGTGTGTGTGTGTGTGTGTAGGCCAGTAACATCTCAATTTAATCAATTGTAAATTCAGGCTGTAACACAAAATGTGGAAAAAGTCCAGGGTTGTGAATACTTTCTTAACACTCTGTAGTTTTTCGTCAATGGGAAAATGCGGGACAATGCTGTCCAAGCAAGGGATAGAATCGGCACGTTGTAACTAGTACCTTTGCGGTTCAGGAAGATCAGGTGTAGTGTAACAATTGTGACACGTGAGGCTGTGTTTCCCATTTGTGAAACTGTGAGTGAAAACCAGGTTGAGGAGGTTACTAGGTCAGGGTTGGGCAGAGGGTCTGGCTAGCTCCCATGATGAATTGTTATGATAGGCTTGTTGTTAGTGGGAGAAGGGTTACTTTGGTTTGATTCGGTTTAATTATCGAATCCGCAGTTGGGGAAACAGCACCACTGTTCGCCCCAGCGTCTTTAATATTGTTTTCGTTTTGTTCATGAAACGGAGGAGAGGAACGTCCGGCAGCGTGGTAAAATAAATTGCAGTACATATTCTGCTGTTCTATTGTGCGTACAATGATTTCCGAGGGGGAAAAACTGTTTGTTTGCATTAACTTTTTTGATGTTGTAATATGCCAAATGGACGTGGTAGTTTCACCAATTTAAGGATTCTAGCTTTTAAAGGAGCAATTCGAAAAACAACAACCGTTTGGCTGCCCCGCCACTTGTTTTGGCAAAATAGTTGAGGGATGGGGCTGGAGAAATTTAACCACTCAAATTCATGAGATCAAACTGATAGTTTTAACCATGTTTTGAAGCTATACAGTGTTTGTGTACAATTACATTGTTAACTAACAATTGATGAAAAACTAACCAGTGAACTAATGTAAAATATACTGTCTGTAAAATGTATATAGGATGTAGAAGCCTAAGTATTGTTGTCCATTAGTTTACACCAATTAGGTGGTAGGGTTAGGGGAAAATATTATATAAAAAAAAATATACGTACATAAAGTGATGTATATTTACAAAACATTTATATATGGGGGATTTAAAATGGGCCAGACAATTACATTGATAGATTGTGGTTTCTATCTGCAATATTAAAGATCTTCCCCCCCAAAAAAACATTTAGTTAAATAAGTTTTTATGCGCAGTAGAATTTTGAAATGGAAGTTATGGAACTCCCTCACATGCTTCTGTTATGGGGGAAATGTCCACAATAAAACTGACATTAAATGTGGTTAGAGCATTGAGCCAGTAACTGAAAGGTTGCTGGATCGAATCCTAGAGCTGACAAGGTAAAAATCTGTCGTTCTGCCCCTGAACAATGCAGTTCCCCGGTAGGCCGTCATTGTAAATAGGAATTTGTTCCTAACTGACTTGCCTAGTTAAATAAATCAAGTAGCCTATTCATTTCTATGCCTATGTAGGCTACTGTAGCCTACCATTTGATACAATAAATATGTTGAAATGATATCACTGGAGTCATTGTAAATCAATTTGTGCCACTTGTGTAGTCTACCTGGAGCTGGAAAACTGATTTAATAAATAGCCTATAACTTCAGTGTATTGTTGTTGTAGCCTTGTATTATTAATGTCCATGTTTGGTTAATGAAATTGGAAGTTATCAATTGTGTGTCATCGTCACAGTTCTATCGCAATTGCCGATCAGCTGTTATTAGAATGCATTAGATTGAGGGTCAGATTAGGTTACAGATATAAAAAATGTATAAAAACCACTGACTGTTGTTGACAAGCATAGGCCTATTCAATTCATATCCATGTTATTAATATTTGATTCGGTGATTGAAATTATAACCACATCCTCAGTAGCCTATTCCAGAAGGGAAACCGTTCCTACATCGAAATCGCCTCCCTATGCATGTTGAATAAATTATTCTGACAATTTGAACTAAGCAAGCTGCTAAATCGTTCATTTTACATCTTGCCTAGGTTACTGTAGGCGATCTGAAATTAGATGTAGGCATATCAGGGGCTGTAGGCTATCTGCATCTAGCTAACCAAACTATGACAAAGTTTAATTACAATCATAAACCCTTATTTTAATTAATAGGTCTAGCCTATGCCTATTGAAATGACTAGTCAATCTCCCAAATAGACCATTTATAACGGTTTTTAGTCTTAACATTGCCAGAAAATTGCCTAAGATTACAATTATTAGTTCATCCAAGTGTTTCTAGCATAGAGATTTTGAGATCCTCTGTCCAACTTTCATCCCTCAAACTCTCCTGTTGGATTTATCTTTAGTTATGCACATGGGTTGTTCAAGCCCTGAATGCTGATTGGCTGAACGTGTGGCATATCAGACCATATACCACAGGTATGACCAAATAATTGTTACTGTTCTAATTGCGTTGGTAACCAGTTTATAATATCAATAAGGCACCTCTGGGGTTTGTGGTATATAGCCGATATACCACGGCTAATTGCTGTATCCGGGCACTCCACGGTGTGAGTGACAAAGAACAGCATTTAGCCATGGTATATTCGCCATATAGCCTACCTCACCTCCCATGGCCGTATTGCTTAATCTTAGCAGTCAAATTAGTTAAATCGTCATCCATTGATGGAAAATTATCTGTCGATTTTAATGAGGGCGAATTATACTTTCTCTTGAGATATATTTAAATTCCTTTATTAGTTACTTTAGCAATCAAGAATTTTGATGGCAACCCGAATTGTTCTTCTTACGTCGTTACAAATACGTTGATATTCCTTCTTAATTTGCGCGATAATGTGACGCAAAAGTTTTTTGGGGCTAAATGTGGCAACTCCCCTTGCTGCAGAAAAAACATGTTGGGCTAGTTTATAGGCCTTGTGTGCGGATTTTGAATAGTCATTGGTCTAGAAATGTCAGCTGAACCTGGCAACCGTGAATAGTGGCGTTTATGTAGACGTAGATGGTGCATTTTATATTTGCCCATTTTGTGAAGAACATTTGCAATTCACACTCCGACCTGTGAAAGGCAGCAATACGCAACAAAGCGTGTAGTCTGCCAGAAAACTACACGAAGAAGAGCAACAACCCCGTGTAAAAAACATTAACATCCGGCAGCATCATCATCACCTCTGAGAACGTTTAGCTAGCTAGTTGTGCCTCGTATTTTATATTTGTTCATTTCACACAGAGACAAAAATGCCAACACTGTGTTCAGCATACAACTGCAAAAATCGCGGTCCCAACGCTGATGTAGGATTTTTTAGGTACGTTTTACCGTCTTACTCGAGACACACGTTAACGCTATTAGCCGTGGTATTTTGGCAATATACCACATACCCCAGAGGTGCCTTATTGATATAATAAACTGGTTACCAACGTAATTAGAACAGTAACAATTATTTGGTCATAACTGTGATGCATACTACGGGGTACAGTAGCTAGCTCTGGTATTGTTAGCTAAAGTAAAAGTTATAGTTAGCTAGTACAAATAACGTTAGTGTGCAGGAGAAAACCTATGACAAAAAAAGCTTCATTAGCTAGATTATATGTTCTGTTGAGATACTGTTCTCTTATAAATCTACATAAATCATTTATGGATTTACAATTCATCATTTGATACTTTTGTGATACCAATTTGCTGGTGTATTAATGTTTCTGGTAAGTTTCCCCAAAAATGACCCTGAAAGACGCAAGCGATGGATTATTAATATGAAGTGGAAAGACTGGAATCCGCAACACCACCACCGTGTGTGCTCCATTCACTTTGAAGACAAGTACATTTGCCGGATGGACAAACGTCAACGTCTCACGCCAGACGCAGTCCCGACCATTTTTGACTTCCCAGAGAACTTTCAAAAGAAAAAGGTACGATGCAACCAAAAATGTATCTAGCGAGATACATCCCAAAGTCAGAACTCACTACACAAATAATACTGTTTATGATAACTAGATGTACAATATTTTAACGTGTGATTTAAATTAAATGTGTTCCTTCTACAGGCATCCATCCACCCACAGAGTAGAAGAGCCAGGGTAAGGCACTGGAAGAGGCTAATAACTCCTTGGCTGTATTTGGCATCACACATTGCACATTACTGTCCATCTTGGTATTGCATTTGATGTAACTCAGCTATGTTTTCACTTGGTAAGTGAAGCATTGATATGTACATTCATAGCCTACACAAGGTACATTTAAAGTACATGCGTCCTCGCAGTAATGGTGGTTATTATCTTTGTTTTTGGCATGCAGAGTGATGGGTTGCCAGAGAAGTATACTGCTGCCCCTGCTGTTACAGTGGCCGAAATGGTAACAACACCAAGCCCCACCATCACATCAGAGACAAGCAAGCTGGCTAAAGACAATACTAAGTAAATTACCTTGTGAATTTAAGTGAAAGTTAAAATAGCTCTTTTTGGAATGCACAACGTCACTGTAGAGCAGTATGGTTTCTACCTGTTCTAGTTCTTGCTTTTTCAATTGTCAACTTCTATTTTGACGGATCAGAGCTCCAGAAAAAGTTACCTCTTCAAGTTGGTATATCCATGTAGATGAAGAAATCCAAATGGCTGAATCCCTCCCAGGTTTCTTCCACAGTGATTACTGTCTACCACACGTGAGTGGCTCTAGGTGGTCTGATTGGACTGTTGCTTTGCCAGATATACAGGGATTATGTACTGGGTTTTTGCATTATGTAGACATTTAATAACATTTTCCTCATATTGATCTTTGCAGAGTATTCGCTGGGGATTCAAAGATGATGTTGCCCCTAAGGTAAGTTGTTTGCTCACTGGAATAACCTGTAGCTTATGCTATATACCAATAGCTTATGCTAAGAATTTGATAAACAATGCACTTTATTTTCAGGTGGCATGTGAGAACATGGAGTTCCAACTTCCACCCCTCAAGCACATAATAGAGGTAATGAAGGATGTGTAAACATTCAGTCTCTAATACAGGGTTAGGGATAGAGCCTCCAAGTTGATCATTGATTCATTGGTCTGTTTTTTTCTAATATGTCTCACTCTGGATCGAAAACCAATAAGTGTCATTAAAACAGTACTATACATTGTCTCCCATTCTTACCCAGATCACAGAGGCATGGGAGTGGCTGGGTATGGACATTAGAGGGCCACTGCCCCTAACACCGAACGGACACCAGTACGTTCTGACCTTGACAGACTTCTACTCCAAATGGGTGGAGGCCTTCCCCCTGAGAGGTTGTAGCTCTACTGAGGTAGCACAGCATGTAGCTGAAGTCATCTCTCACTTTGGCTTCCCTTTTGGAATCCTTGTTCGACTAAAGAGGAAGTTTACCAGTAAGGTGAGGCAAAATATATTTTGTCACATACTTACTGTTACACATACCTTGCAACAATCTTGAGGTTGGTTTATATATGCACTAGCGTTTAATAGGTCCAGAGTGGTTCATTAGACAATCGTATGAGGTGTGTTTCCAGTCTCTTATACACATCTAGATGTGTATAAGAGACAGATCACACACTGTGGTGATGGTTAAAGGGATACTTCAGGGTTTTGGGAACTTCTCCTGCGTCAGATGAACTTCTGGATATCATTTTTATGTCTCTGTGTCCAGTATGAAGGAAGTTAGAGGCAGTTTTGTGAGCCAATGCTAACTAAGTAAAAAAGGAAATTGTAATGTGATTAAAAACAATAACGATGCTGTTTATAAGGAGTACAAGTACTGAATCAATGTGCAGGGGTACAAGGTAGTTGAGGTAATACAATATGTATTATACAGGTAAACACTCTTGGTAAATAGTATGGTCTACAGCTTATCGTGAGGCATAACTCAGGCTAGCAGAACCTCGAGACTTACTTAATATTAGAGATTGCGCATCAGCTGTTAGTTCACTTTCCTAAAAAGGTTTGAGAATAACTTTGTCAACATATCTATTGTTCAAGTGAGTATTTAGTGTGTTAACTGTTCTAAATTGTAATTGTCTTATGTTAATAACATAATTGTAATTTGTTGATCATATTGTGTTTATCTGTTATTACAGACATGGTTGGCATTGAATCTGGAAAGGAAACAGCTGGAAAGAGCACTGTTACGAGGGTCTCCTTTTTAAGGAGCAACACCGAGAGTAACAACAACACTGACGGTAACACATATGGTCACCCGGACAGTCGCACGGACGGTCGCACGGACGGTCGCACGGACGGTAACCCCGACGGTCACCCGGACAGTCACCCCGACGGTCGCACGGACGGTAACCCCGACGGTCGCACGGACGGTAACCCCGACGGTCGCACGGACGGTAACCCCGACGGTCGCACGGACGGTAACCCCGACGGTTCCCGCACGACGGTAACCCCGACGGTCGCACGGACGGTAACCCGACGGTCGCACGGACGGTAACGCCCGAGGTCGCACGGACGGGTACCCCGCACGGACGGTAACCCCGACGGTCGCACGGACGGTAACCCCGACGGTCGCACGGACGGTAACCCCGACGGTCGCACGGACGGTAACCCCGACAACAACCGTAACACCAACAGTGAGCGATCCTCTGAAGAACATCATGCCATGGAAAACTGAATAATTGATTGGATGAGCGCTCTATCGGGGGTGTAGTTTTTATTTTATCATTTTGATTAGAAACACTTGTGTTTTATGGTTGTGTTTGGCTGGTGTACTGGGTCATGATTGTTACACAGGAGGATGATAGTAGGAGTTTATGAACCAACTGGATCAATTCAAAATCAGTCAAAACATCATGCATAGCAACATAGATGATGGAGTAGTGATAAGCTTATCCTAAAAGCAATTTCTTTATTTTACACTGTAAACTTTTTTTTCTTCTTACAGTAAATGAATCCAAACATGCGTTATTGTAGTACATTATTGTAGTATAGACATTTTCACCTTACATTATTGTAGCATATACTGTAGATATTTTCAATTTACCTGATTTTGGGAAAATCCACTTGAATGCTCCTCCAACTGGTAATTAGTAGTAGGAAATGTATCTATCATCCCTGAGCTCTGACTTCTCCCACATGCTGACCTCTGACGTCACATATTAAGGAAATTACCTCCATAACAGCATTTTCGGCAGTTAAATGCAACAAAACATTATTTATAAAAAGCAATCTTGTTATTGTTTTTGAACACTTATTTGTTTACGATCATGATAGCTGTACTTTGTTTATGGTTGACACAGTTTGTTGGCCATTAGCCAATCGGCGAGTTCAAAGCTTGTGACTGTATTTAACTGGTATTTACGACTTCACAACGGGTAAATACCATCTTCCCCATTTGGTTATGAACACAGGATTATTGAAGGAATGTTTTTTTATGCCTTGAATAAGAGACTGAACGATCAAAAAATGCATTTGTTTATACAAAGATACCTACATTATGAAGCATGCATTTATTATGGGTCTCTTCATTGTAGAGCATGCCGGTGTTGGAGTTTAACAAAATGTACAATTATGAAATATTCTCAAAACAAAGCTTGAGTTTTCACTTCACTGCACAAGTATCGCTTTCGTGCAGCTGGGGTGTAATTCAGTCCTCAGATTCTGTTGCAAAACGTTTTTTAAACGAAACAGAATTAACCTCCATTTTCCAATAGAATTTAACTGAATGTGACCAATAAACTCTTGTTTTGGTTCTTAAATGGTAAACATCTCGACAACTTGTAGTTCTAAAACCCGGTAATGAGTTACCTCTGGTTGGGGAAATAATAGGGGTTTGGAATAAATGCCTAAAATAAGGTCTGAGGAGGTCTTATATATTTTGTAATATGAGATATCAGTCAGTTAACATGACCTTTTATGAATTATGAAGCGTTGTGCTTTATTTTTCATAAATTCACAGAAAGTGACGTAAACTGATGATTATCGCATAGAACAAAACGTTAGATTTCCTAAACCTGTGTTTACCACAGACCTTATCGGCGTTTATTCAAAACCGCCATTAATTTCCCCATAGGCTTTGGCTAACGAACCATGGCGGAGTTCGCAAAGATGGTTACCCCTTCTGCCTGTGGAGTGAGTTAATGCCTACAAAAATACGCCATTACTCGTTCTCTGAATACCCTCCGCTGTGGTATGGGTATGATCAGAGATATTAGAGAAAGGAGATAGAAATCCTATTGGGCAATGAATGAGGCACATATAACGACCCACCCAGCAGACTGTTGACCAATCGCGTTGACGTTGTCTTGCTTCGTCACGAAATCCCTTCCCAAAGTCAGAGTATGAGTAGAGAAACGTGGCTTTTTTCCTCCAAAGAACGCGATGTCACGATTCCAAAGGTATACATTACAGATAGCAAGTTAATTATCGCACATATCGGAAAATATTTGTAATGTTGTACTTCTTGACAAAATGCATGCTAATGTTGAGTTTTTAGTTAGCAGCCAATTGACTCCCATTCACTCATTGAAGGAGAGCTCTCCTTGTCCAAGAATCGCCCAGAAGGCACCGCGCGGTCCATTGACGTAGCATGGGCAACGTACCCAATGGTCGTTAATATGATTTCAATGGAGTTTCCTAGCTCATCAAAAGTATCTCTGGTGTTATACACCACTGTTGGATGAGAGCGTTTTGTGATTCTCGCAGTGCAGCGTGGGATAGCGGAGGCGCAACCGACCGACCGAGAGAAATGGTGAGTGAGGAAGAGATACATAATCTATTTTAAAACTGTGACTTGACATTCTTATGGCATTTTGCTACTATGGTAAAGTAAATGTTGACATGTAGAAACCGTTAATTCCCTCCATTAAGACATATGGTGGGAAACGCTTGATATGGACTCCTTTTGTTTCGCAGCATATTAAGCTAACGGTAACTAGCAAGTCAACAGTAGCTGTTTAACTGCAATCAGCGTTTTGTTTTAGTCTAACTTGACGAGCTAATTCTAACTAAACGTTCACTGTCTGACTTGTTAAAAAGAAAGGAAACTAGCTAACTTATCTTAGATCTGTCTCATTTAGCTAGTTATCTAGCCTTGGTGACACTCGAACATACTTTCCATGTCCATAGAAACTAGGTTACGTTAGCTAGCTAGGTAGCTACTGCCCAGATAGCTTGCTATTCGTTTGGTGTCAAGCGTACATTACCACACGTCAGTGAAGCATTGAGTGAATGGGCTAGCTAGCTAACGTTGGCTGGCATCTACTACTGTTAGCTAACTGAACAAGTCATGCAATATTACCTAGCTTTTTTTGCTGATTAGTTAGCTACACAAACATTCCATTTGCTATTTAATTAGTTAGCAAGCTAACGTTATACAGTTCCCAGCTTAGTAACTAAAGTCATTTGGACATTTTATATCCAGCATCGTAATGTAGCTAGCTAACAGTTAGCTAGCTACTAGCTTTGGAAGACAATGTTAACCAGTCAATGTTAATCAACTAGCTATTAAGTAACTGGTGGCAAGTTTAGGTAAAATGTGCTCATAGTCAACCGTGATTTTGTCAGTCAACCGAAATGTAGTATTTTCCTCTTCAAGTTAAGCTTAGTCTTTTCAAACATGGGTGGAACTGGGATTTACAGTTGGTGGTGCGGTCTTAACCAATTTACTTTGCATGATCCCCCAACCTTAAATGATGAAACCCTGTTTCTCCCAAATATTGAAACCCATAATTTAACTGTACTTTACCCACTATCCTCCAGCCCTACCAGTTGTCGACATTATTGGGTCCGGCCCAGGCTTGAGGCCTTTAGAAAGATTAGAAAAGATGGCTCTCTAGCACTTCTAATGATGAACATGTGGGGCTGTCACCTGGCAGAAGCCTATGGTGGCAGATTTGGCTGCTGTTTGCTCAGTTTTCCCCTTTACTGAGATGTTAACATCAAACGGGTGCATTGGTTCAAGAAAGGCTTCTGCATATACAAATCATAGGCCATTGACTACTAGACAATGAATGAAATGTCAAGGGCTGCAGCACGTTTCACAGTCCTATTCCAGTGTTTCTTATTGTTCACTGGTCTGTTAGTTAGCTAGCAAACAGAGCAACGGCATAGTGGTCCTTGGTACTAAACGTTTGGGAAACTATTATTTTATTATGTCTTATCTCCCTAACTTGCTGTTGTCTTAGGATGTGTTTCTAATGATCCGGCGTCACAAGACGACCATCTTCACTGATGCCAAAGAGTCAACTACGGTCTACGAGCTGAAGCGCATAGTGGAGGGTATCCTAAAGAGGGCACCGGAGGAACAGAGGCTGTACAAGGTATATACAGTGCATACCCCTTGTGGAGGACAACTACAAAGTGGGGGAATAAGATATGGCCAGGCCAATGAAAGTAATTTATTCTATTTGTATATATAAAATAATTTTCTTCTGATGTAGGAACTCCCCAAGTCTGCTCTGACATCTCTCTTGTATCAGGATGACATGTTGCTGGAGGATAGTAAGACTCTTGGAGACTGTGGCTTCACAAATCAGACAGCCAGACCTCAGGCCCCAGGGACTGTTGGATTAGCTTTCCGTCTCGGTGGTGAGTATACATTTGTCTGTTACGTAGTATCTGACCCATGTTTCAAAACATTCACTCTGTTTTATTCTGATGTTGAGCTGCAAGATATGTCTGTCAGAATGGCTGTGAAATAGTTTGTTGTTTGATAGTTTAACAGAAACAAATTGCAACTTCCTTGCACCCCTAAGTTTATCCCTCTAATAATGCCTCTTGCTTCCTCGGTTTCCCTTTGATACTCTTTACTCTCTCCTTATCAAACAAATCTCTCCCTCTCTTTCAGATGATGCATTTGAGCAGCTGAGGGTTGAGCCCTTCTCCAGCCCCCCAGAGCTTCCTGACGTCATGAAGCCTCAGGACTCTGGCAGCACAGCCAATGAGCAGGCCGTGCAGTGAAGGAAGGAAGCAGGCAGGGAGGGAGGGGCGGGGGATCTGGGAAGTGGTGCTTTGGATTAGGTAGGCCGGCTTTACAGACTGCTTTAGGGTAACATGCGAGTGTACCTGTGAGATCTTTAACTTTGCAGGAAGAACATGAATTCCCTCTCACACAGAGGGGAGTATTTTCATGTTATTCCTGAACTAGGCTCACGCATGTTTAGATTCACTCACAAGATCCCTCAACAAACATTTCTAATTTGTCAGGCCACTGTCAGTAAGGGGGTTGGGAAAAATGCATCATACCTCCTAATTTAATTCATACTAGTCTTTTGGGGAGGGTGTAGCCTTTTGGCTTTGGGTGGGGATTTGCGAAGGGAGTGGCTATTACATTTTTAGAATGCCCTCTTGCTGATTGCATTTTTTCTTTATTCAATATTAATATTACAATTTAGCATTTTTTAATTACTCCTTGGGGTGGTAGTAAGTATGTGGAGCAACAAAGGGTTTGTTATTAGCTTATCTAGATAACATGCGCATGAATGGATCTGAAATAAACACACAAACATGTTGATGCCATGACATAAAATGTATAGCAGAACACATGTACTTGCACACACGGATGGACACACACAGAACGGTGTGAAGATTTACAATCGTCAGTTTTTATTTCAGTGTAAAGGTATTAAGCTTTCCCACTATCTGGTTCTTGTTTGCTTGTTTCTTTACTTTTGAACCTTTGCACTGGAGTTCCTGTAATTTTTCTTCTTCTTGATTCTCTATACAAAACTGTACCAATTTGATCCCTATCCTCCAAATTACCCCCCCCCCCCCCTCAATTTTTGGGGGGCTGAAGTGTAAATGGGAACCTTCAGTGGAAAGAGACAGGAATCACTMATCTTTTGTGATAAAMAAGCATGAAGGTACAAATTACTGGTGTTGAATTGAAATAGGTGTAAACTGTCTCAATTAGATTCAACAACCTGACTTTGGGGTGGTTGTCATGCCCTTTTTTTAAGATATGATGGAAATGGTTCACCAACAAGCTCTTTTAAAAACAGGACTTTATGAAACAAGCAACACCTGTAATTGTCTTGAGTTGACATAAAAAGAATACATTTTCTTTGTCACCTCCTGTGTGGTATATTGTTAATGGACTCTGTGAAATGCTTTTGTGCCATTCACTTTACTTGGTATTTGTCATTCATATGGTGAAATAAAATCAGTTCGGTGAAATTGCCAGGATTGTATGGTAGTGTTATACTACAGCCAGAAAGAGGTGAGCTCTTGCACTAGCTTAATCTATTAAGATAGCTACAGCAGGAGAATGTGTTTGTAGCAGGCTGGATGAGAGCTAGTCAAATATGTAGCTAGCTCATTTATTTGGATAAAGGGTCAGGTAGGTAACTTTATTAATCTACACGATTGAGGATGAAGTGGATTAGCGAGTTAGCTATAACACAATAATAGCCAATTTATTAGTTAATAAATTACCTTGGTAAAATGTTTAGATGGCTAGCTAGCCTGTAATTTGTAATTTAGTGTGTTGGCTGAACAAGCATGGCCGTGTGCATCAACTATATTTAAATGAATTAACTAAACATCAGTAAATACGGTATTTTAGCATATTTTCGGTGGTCCTCGATCGTTTTGGTGGTCCACTCATCTTTCGTGATAAAGGTACACATTGCTGTCTCAGTCAACAATCTGACTGTTGTGGTTGTCATTCTCTTAAGATATGATGGAAATAGTTTGCCAACATGCTCTTTTAAAAACAGGACAACCACAAAGTCCTTTTGTTGACATACAAACAATACATTTGTCAGCCCCTGTGTGGTATATTGTTATTTCTTTCGTTAATGCACACTATTCTGTGAAATGCTTTTGTGCCATTCACTCTGTCATTCATATGGTGAAATAAAATCCGTTCAGCAGTAAAATTAGGAAATGTTCAGGATTTTATGATAGTGTATTATACTACCGCCAAAAGAGGGTGATGTCTTGCACCTTTTTTTTTTTACTGTATTACGCTAGCTACAGCAGAATATATTTCCCAGAGCCTGTAGGGATGGGCATTGGCAGTTGAATCCGAATAAAGGAGTTCATTGAGTTTAGTTTATTCTAATTATTTGAGCTGATACGGCCAAAACAGTAGGTGGCAGCATGCACCTATAGCATTTTTCTTCGTACCCAGTGGTGTCAAGTACTTAAGTAAAAATACTTGAAAGTGCTACTTAAGTAGTTTTTTGGGGGTACTGTACTTTACTATTTATATTTTTGGCAACTTTTACTTTGCTACATTCCTAAATCAAAATAATGTACTTTTTACTCCATACATTTTCCCTGACACCCAAAAGTACTCTACATTTTGGACCAAAATGGTCCAATTCACACACGTATCAAGGGAACATCCCTGGTCATTCCTACTGCTTCTGATCTGGCTGACTCACTAAACACAAATTATTCGTTTGTAAATGTGTTGGAGTGTGCCCCTGGCTATCTGCCAATAAAAATTGTGCTATCTGGTTTTCTTAATATAAGGAAGTTTAAATAATTGATACTTTTACTTATGATACTTAAGTACATTTTAGCAATTCCATTTACTTTTGATACTTAAGTATATTTAAAACCAAATACTTTTGTAGTATTTTACTGGGTGGCTTACACTTTTAGTCATTTTCTATTAAGATATCTTTACTTTTACTTATGCATGACAATTGAGTACTTTTCCACCACCGCAATAGTTCGTACTGCAATAAAATCAAAGAAAGCAGACGACCCCGTACAGTAGATGGCGGCAATATACCAATAGGTGTAGTCTGCCATAAAACTTTAAAGAAGATTATATTTTTGTTTTTAGCAGGATGGATGAGAGCTAGCTAGCTAGACAGAACAAATATTTAGCTATCTAATTTATTTGCATCTCAGGTGTCGGGTATCTAACTAGCAATCTACACAATAACTGAGGAGGACATAGTGGATTAGCAAGCTACTTAGATATAACGCAATAGCCAATTTATAGTTACCAGTGTCTGTGATAATAAATTACCCTGTATTATACATTTTAGATCGCTAGCTAGCCTGTAATTTAGTGTGTTGGCAGACCAAGTTCTGAACAATCATGGCATTATCCATAAACTATTTAAAGGAGTGAATCAGCAAAACAAATAAAATATTAAATACGGTATTCAGGATAACGTTACCGTTTCGGTGGTCCTCTATCAAACCTTTTCCACTGCGCTCAGCACCACGCACACGCATGGATAATAATTATGTTGAGTCGGCTGGTCGAGCTGTGCTCGAAATGATGCAGGGTGAATGGGAGCCTCTTTCTCAAGACGAACTGGAGCAACGATTGGACCGAGCAGTGGAAGAAATTCTGGAAGCTGACCTCCTAGCAAAGGTTCAGGACCAGCCTGGACCAATCTACCTCCTACTGTCTCAGCTGGTGGAAGAACCTCAACAGCAAAACCAAATTCGGTCAACAACAGAACCTACAACACTTCCTCATGTAGAAGAGGAGTCTGAATCTCAACAGTTAACTGATGCTGAGGAAAACGCTGCAGTTCAGGTAGCCTTCAGTAGGCCTACCTTTCTTCATTGTTGTGGCTTAATCTATTTTTCCATCCCCACACTAATGCAGATTTGAGATGACACCATTTGCTTCATTTGCTGTGCACAGATCTGATTTATGTTTCTTTTCATCTCTCAGTACATTACAGATCTCCTCCAGAATTCAAACTCAAGATACAATCAGAGCCGTATGGCAGGACGTGCCCGCTTATCCCTGTCCCTCACCCTCCTCTCCAAGCGCCTCAGCTATCGCTCTGTCGACCAGTTTCCGCCTGAAAAAAGGAAACATTCATAGGATCTTCTTTTCCTTTTGTGAGCGTGTGGGGACCAACAAATTAGATGGCCGACTGGTATGTAGACTGCTGTTCAATGTGGATCAATTACAAGTGTTATACAAACTTTTTCAGCAGGGACCCCATTTTATCCGCCAGTATTTCTGGGGACCCCATTTTCCCCCCAATAATTTCTTGCCACCCCAAATCAGATGACAACCTTAAAATCAGTCAATTTAGATTTTTACATCAACAAATAACCTTCAATTAATTGCATTAATTTCAAATGAAAAGGCATCAATACATTTACTCAAGAAATGTTTTCTTTCTCAAAAACGTTTGTAAAATGTCCCATACAATTTTTGGGGGGGGTGACCTCACTGCACTCCAGCCTCTGCCCAGATATTGACCCCGTACGTAGTGGGTCGTGGCCCCAGGGGAAATCTTTACAACAGGTCCCTGGAAGCCCATTTTTACCTCCTAGACCAGGCTGTGGCTGACCTGAAAGCCAGGTTTGAAAGGCTCAGGTATTTGGACATGGGGAACTATGAAAGAGCCAAAGCAGTTGTCCTTACTGCTTGCATACTCCACAATGTATTTCTGGACATGGGGGAAGTGGTCAACGGATAGGTTGAGAGGGAGGCAGGGACACAGGAGGGAGAGGGGGAGGGTGATGAGGAGAAGGGAAGCCATCGCAGATTTGCTGTACAAAGAGTTGGATTCTGGAAGTACATAAAGTGATTTATAATTTTTGTGTTTGTATTGAGATAAACAGCATTTATATTTTATATTTTATTAAAAGGAAGAGTATCACAGCAATATCTTGTATTTTATACATATGTAGGATTATTTGTATCCTATGGCAGATCTATGTACAATATGCCCTGTGTAGCCTTCTTCTCATTCACAGATATTACAGGGAATTCCTACAGTGAACTCCTTTGTCAAATGGTGTTATTACAGCATAATAAAAACGTATACAATGAAAAATCATGACAACACAAAGTAGCTGAATGGTTGAACGCTTAAGAAACATTTGCATGATGCAGTCTTTCATTCTATGCACAAGCTTCCATATATCACACAACATCCCAAAGTTTTTAGTTCAGTGAGAACTTCTTTGCTCTGGTGTGCTGTACTGCTACTCTGGCAGCTGGAAACTGTTGTTTTGACTGTGAGACAAACTGGAGATTGCACGGGCTAGATTATTGATGGCCTCTATCTTCCTCTCCTCCAGGGCCTTCTGCTGGGCCCACATGTTCATCTTCCTCTCCTGCAGCTCCATGTACAGCTGCAGGACATCCTGGGGGGGCCTGGAAGCAAAGGGCGCAGCTGTCAGGGAGGGTGTAGGGAGGATGGGGGTAAACCGCTTGCTGGCAATAGCCTTGCCTAGCTTGGTCCCGTTGAGTTTGGACCTGCGCTGTGCCTCGATCTCCTCCCGACTCTTCCCCAGAACCTCATGCATGGCCTTGAAGAACTCCCAGTGGACACTCTGGGCCCCCAGTCTCTTGGACCTCTCAGCGTTTTTCCTGTATGTGGCCAACATGTTACGCCACTTCAGATCACACTCATAGGCCTTGACTGTAACATCTGTGCTCCCAGCTGCCCTTAGCTTGGCAGTCACTCTCTCAGCCACTGTCTCCCACAGTTTCTTTTTCTTGCACACTGGCTGGTCAAAATCCTGGTCCATTTCGAGGCGGGTTTGGACAAGTTGCCATGTGGCTTGTAAAGTCCATACAAACTCTGGAGAAGGGAAGTTGATAAATGTGTATATATAAAAACAATATGATACAAATAAATGACATGTTTTGTTAAATGTTGTTTATTAAATTGTCATGTGTTTTCCTCGTAGCCCGTGTGTTTACAGAGACTTGCCCTATTGAGAAACTTTGAAAGCCAATTCAATTTATTCTGATAAATATCAGTGATCAACCACAAACTCATCGAGCTCCTCGCAAATAACGATGAATGCAATCTGCTGACAAGTTGCACTGACCTGCTTTCGATTTATTTGGATCCAAACTGGACGCCGTTGGAGTTTCATCTACTTCAATACTCTCTGTTACAACCGTCTCAATAACATCCATTGTGTTACTCAGTGACAATGAAATTTGCTTGAAGTAGGATATGACAAGCAATTCTAACCAATAATTTAACAACTCTGCTATGGCATGCGATTATTTTTCCCCCGCATCAACTAAAACGATGAATATAACAACAACCCCATACTTGTTTCCAGCACCTCCCAGTGAGCGTAGCCATTGCATCGTAGAGCAATATGGAAAATGTAGTTTTTACAGTTCTAACGAAACAATATTTATTTTGCTTACTTAACAACAATCACCGGTTGCTATAGATATGGCTTTAAACGAGGAGTTATTTATTAATGTTTTGGGAAATGTTATTTTTCATAGAGAAATATTGCTTAATTCTGATAGTTGTAAAACAGCTGAGACTACAAGGCCCATGATTAAATAGAACGACCCACCCCTTCACACATCCCTCCCCCCGTTTCGTGGCGCCTCCTGTTTATCGTCCAGCTAAATGATGGCGTTAGCGGCTAGCTAAAAACGATTCTTCTTCGTTTGATTGAATTAATTATGTCGGTGGGAATAATTAGTCATTGCAAATACTTTATTACTCTTGAGATGGGACTAAAAACATAGCTTATAGCACTTGTGTTCGCACCATAACGCACCGTGATTGTTTGTTGGGCCTTCTCGCATACAGAGGCCTGTTTTTTTTTTTAGGGAGTGGACGAGAGGTTTACAAACTTCAACTCCCAGCAGCATTGCTGAGAAGTGGGGTCAAAGGGTAATTTCTTCCACTTGTCATACCGGTATTTGTAGTATTTTTGTTCATTTCCAGAATTTTTGGACAAACTTTGGAAATTGATTAAGATGAAAATACACTACAGATAATTTGTTAACCATGTTTAATACTGTATAACTTTATGATGTAGTCTAAGAAAATTGAAATGTAAAATGCACAAAAATAATGATCCATATTTCTGCCCCTCAGTACCCCTGTCATCATCCATGTCATCACTTTCTATCTGAAGTGACTTGTTAGTAAGGATAAGCAGAAGAGCAGGTGGGTTGGAGACAATTAGTGGCATCATGGCGTCAAAGTCAGTGCCAGGGATCCAGAAACATGGGACCTGTTTAGGCAACCCCAGAGAAGTGTCCTCAGCCTCCCCAGAGACCTCTCTGACCTGGTGCCTGTCACAGCTCTCTAAACCTGGGAGAGCAGCAGCCGAGGACCACAAGCCAGGCACTGCAGGGCCGGACACCAGTGGACACAGACAGCTGGACAAGAGGGTCAAAGCTGGGCAGTGGCGAGCACTGGTGGCCATCCGCACACAGCACATTAAAGGAGGAAGCAGTGGGATAGCTCGATTCCGAGGCCAGGGTGGACTGCGCACTCTCCTGGACCTGCTAAAGCACCCTGAGTGTTCCAGGAAGACTCTGGATCTGGTTCTCAGCATCCTGGCTAACTGCTGCACTGAGAGACAGACACGAGTTGAGGTGAGAGAGAAGGGTGTAGTACAAATCAGGGCTGCTACACATTTACATTGATTGAATATGAATGTTTAGTATGAAAAGTTGGACCGTGGTGACTTACATTATGATATTTAATGTTTTTCTCCCCTCTAAAGGTTAGGAAGCTTCATGGAATATCTATTGTGGGCAAGTGACTATCACAATACGTTTGAATCATTAATTTCACATGATGGTGAAAATTTCAGAAATGTAAGTTTGCTCTTCCTTTCTTAGTGGGTATTTTGAAGAAGAATGTAGCCATTGAGACGATCCAGAACAGAGCTGCCCGGGCCCTGGGGAACTTGGCCATGGACCCAGAGAGTTCCACACTTATCCACTCTGCCGGTAAGTTAATTTAGAAAATATAATAATTATAATAATATAATTATAATGATTTTGGCTGCCTGTGTCTGTCTGTACATCACTTTCTGATCTTTGTAGTACAGTACCAGTCCAAAGTTTGGACACAGGGTTTCTCTTTATTTGTACTATTATCTACATTGTAGAATAAGAGGGAAGACATCAAAACTATGAAATAACACATGGAATCACGGAGTAACCAAAAAAGTGTTAAACAAATCTAAATATATTTTGTATTTTTTATTCTTCAAAGTAGCCACCCTTTGCCTTAATGACAGTTTTGCACACTCTTGGCATTCTCTCAACCAGCTACACCTGTCCTGTTGAAAAACAAATGATAGTCCCACTAAGTGCAAACCAGATGGGATGGTGTATTGCTGCAGAATGCTGTGGTAGCCATGCTGGTTAAGTGTGCCTTGAATTCTAAATAAATCACAGACCGTGTCACCAGCAAAGCACCATCACACCTCCTCCATGCTTCACAGTGGGAACCACACATGCGGATATCATCCGTTCACCTACTTTGCGTCTCACAAAGACACCGGTTGGAACCAAAAATCTCACATTTGGACTCATCAGGCCAAAGGACAGATTTCCACCGGCCTAATGTCCATTGCTCGTGTTTCTTTGCCCAAGTCTCATCTTATTGGTGTCCTTTAGTAGTGCTTTCTTTGCAGCAATTCGACCATAAAGGCCTGATTCATGCAGTCTCCTCTGAACAGTTAATGTTGATGTGTCTTACTTGTACTCTGAAGCATTTATTTGGGCAGCATTTTCTGAGGCTGGTAACTCCTTAATGAACTTATCCTCTGCAGCAGAGGTAACTCTGGATCTTCCTTTCCTGTGGTGGTCCTCATGAGAGCCAGTTTCATCATAGCGCTTGATGGTTTTTGCGACTGCACTTGAAGAAACTTTTAAAGTTCTTGAAATTATCCGGATTGACTGACCTTCATGTGTTAAAGTTATATTAAAGACTGTCGTTTCTCTTTGCTTATTTGAGCTGTTCTTGCTATAATATGGACTTGTTTTTTTTACCAAATAGGGTTATCTTCTGCATACACCCCTACTTTGTCACAACACAACTGATTGGCTCAAACGCATTAAGGAAAGAAATTCCACAAATTAACTTTAACAATGCACATCTGTTAATTGAAATGCATTCCAGGTGACTACCTCATGAAGCTGGTTGAGAGAATGCCAAGTGTGTGCAAAGCAAAGGGTGGCTATTTTGAAGAATCTCAAATATAAAATATATTTTGATTTGTTTAACACTTTTTTGGTTACTACATGATTCCATATGTGTGCTTTCATAGTTTTGATGTCTTCACTATTATTCTACAATGTAGAAAATAGTAAAAATAAAGAAAATCCCTTGAATGAGTAGGTGTCCAAACATTTGACTGGTACTGTATAAGTTGAACATTAGATTTTGTCCCTGAAAAATAATTGCTTTTCTGTTTTCGACACAGGTGGTGTTCCACTCCTGCTCCTCTGCGTCTCTCTCGCATCCGCCCCATCCCCTCCCTCTGATGACCCACTGGAAGCCCCTTCCTCTAAACTAGAGTGTGCTCAGTCGGCTGTCCGTGCCCTCCTCTACCTTGCAGACACCCCCTCAAACCGCCTTTTACTGCTCACCCAGGGTACTCTGACTGCTCTCGCCCCGCTCATTGCTCCAGAGTACCCTCTGGRGCTGAGGAGAGCAGCACTCCGGACCCTCCATGAGCTCACCAGGAGCTGTGGTGTAGAGTGTGCTAGAGAGGTGTCCCGATCTGGGGTTCTAGCTCAGCTAGGTGTCATGGCTTCGGGAGAGGCCGCTAAACCGTTTGAGGAGCTTGCGTTGAAAACCCTGGCCAACATGTGCACTCAAGGCTGCTTACGTCCTCTGGTGGGTTCCCTGGGGGTAATCCAGAAGTTTACAGAGGAGGTCAAGAAGGACGGCCTGAAGTCTGGAGTGTTCCTCAAGGCTCTCTGCTTATGCTGCAAAGAGGCAGTGAACCGGGCCAAAGTGAAGGAGAGCGGCGGTCTGGAGGTGTTGATTGGCTTCCTTGGTTTCCATCGGAGCCACCCCCTCGACCGATTGGTCATTCTGGCTTGTGTTGACTTTGTCTATGACGAAGCTGCCCTGGAACAGTTACAAGAATTGGGAATAGTCCCCTTGCTAGTTGCTCGGTTAGTGGAGCTGGCTAAAGGTGAGGAGCCATCTGCTGGGAAGATGGATGTGAGCCTCACCTCTACCATGTTTGCTTCAGAGCTGCTATCTACGTCATGTTTCGACTCATTTGACTTCCCTCCCCCAGAGGGGAACAGGAAAGAGGAGATGGGGAAGGAGCATGTCCTTGGGTCATCCAGCTTTCTTAGCCTGAGGTGAGTGAACAGACTCACCTTTGCCCCCCTCTGGGTTTGTGCACCTGTGATTTATTTGAGTTTTGTAAAAATGGTTATCTGACCTGTCCTATTGCTGCTCCTTTCAGGTCCTGGTTGGTGTCTGAGGGGTTGATCTCCTCTGAGGGGGATCTTCTTGACTCTCCTGGAGGCACGGAGGGAGATTGGGGGAGTCTTCATATCCCCTCTTCTTCTCCCCAAACCTCTTCCACTRACKGTCATTCCCCTTTAAAATGCTTATCTCCTACCCGCTCACTACCTTCCTCCACTCCCTTATCCGCACCCAAATCTCGGAGTCAATCCACCCCCTCTACCTCAACGAGTTCTCCAGCTCAGGTCCACATGTCAT
>NW_019944623.1:0-7709 GCF_002910315.2 Salvelinus sp. IW2-2015
ACCAAGAAGAGATCAGTATGGGGTGTGTATAGTACAGTAACAGACTGATTTCTCTAGCAAGTATTGGGGTGTGTATCAGATACGACATGAATTCTTACAGTATGGGGTTGTGGTATCAGTAACAGACATGATTCCTCTACAGTATGGGGTGTGAAAGTAACAGACCATGATTCTCTACAGTATGGGGTTGTGGTACGTCACAGATTGATCTCTACAGTGATGGGGTGATTACAGTAAACAGCATGATTTCTCTACAGTATGGGGTGTGTACAGATAACAGACATGATTCTCTAACAGTAATGGGGGTGTGTAACAGTAACAGAACATGCATTCTCTACAGTCATCGGGGTGTGTATAGCTACAGTACAGACATGATTCTCTACGTATGGGGTGTGTCACTTGTCAGTAACAGACATGATTCTCTACAGTATGGGCGTGTGTTTTAATAACAGTATCTACCCGTAGGGGTAACAGTCAGACTATCCTCTACAGTATGGGGTGTGTAACAGTAACAGACCATGAATTCTCTAGCAGTTATTGGGGGTGTCTACAGACTATCTGTAACAGTAGGGGCATGTAGATATCTCTAAGTATGGGTGTGGTACTAATGATTTAAGTTGGGTACAGTAAAGACATGATTCTCTACAGTTGGGGTGGTGTAACGTAACAGACATGATTCTCTATCAGCTATGGGGTGTGTATCAGTAAAGACTGATTCTCCTACAGTATGGGGTGTGGTAACAGTAACAGACATGATTCTCTACAGTATGGGGGTGTTGTAAGCAGTAACACCATGATTCTCCTACAGTATGGGGTGTGTAATGACAGTAACAGAATGATTCTCTACAGTATGGGGTGTGTATCAGTAAGAGACATGATCTCTAACAGTATGGGGTGTGTATCAGTTAACAGACATGATTTTCTACAGTATGGGGTGTGTAAAGTAACAGACATGATTCTTCTACAGTATGGGGTGTGTAACAGTAACATACATGATTCCTCTTCACAGTTATGGGGGCTGTATAGTACAGTAACAGAGCATGATCTCTACAGTATAGGGGTGTGTATCAGTAACAGACTTGATTCTCTACAGTATGGGGTGTGTACAGTACAGACATGATTCTCTACAGTATGGGGTGTGGTAACGTAACAGACAGATTCTTAACAGTATTGGGGTGGGGTGTATCAAGTAACTCAACATGATTCTCTACAAGTAATGGGGTGTGGTATCAGTAAACAGTAACAACTGATTCTCTACAGCGTATGGGGTGTGTATCAGTAACCAGACATGATTCTTACTAGTATGGGGTGTGTACAGTACAGACATGATTCTCTACAGTATGGGGTGTTGTAACAGTAAAGACATGATTCTCTACAGTATGGGGTGTGTAAGCTAAGCTAATTTCTCCACGTGGGTGGATCAGTCAGCATGATTCTCTACAGTATGGGGTGTTTGAGTAAAAGGATACCTACAGTATGGTACATAGACAATTCTCTTAAAGTATGGGGTGTGTAACAGTCAGTAACAGACATGATTCTCTACAGTATGGCACATTGACTGTTAGATCGTGTTTCAGTTCATACAGTACATCTACTGTTGCAGAGGATCACATTGGTTACCAAGAGAGACTCAGACTTATTATTCTAGCAAACACAGTATTTATGTTACAGGAAAATGGCTTTGATTCCCTTCTGATAAAGAGTGGACTATGACAATGCTTTGTGACCTAGAATAGTTTATTGTTATGGTGAGAAACTCCTCTCTCTCTCTCATAAATTCATCAGGCCAGTGTTGTGATGACATCACTTCCTCACAGGATGACAGGCTAATAACCCTGTCGCTATCAAAACCCCTGGACTCAGCTTCCTCGACTTTCTCAACCTCCTTCCTCAATCACAACACTACAGCAACCTTACAGAAACCTTACAACAACCCTACAGCAGCCTCACAACAACCCTACAGCAAAATATCAACAACAACAAAAAGACTGGCGTCCRTTGCGATGTGTACCAATAGTAGCAAAGCAGGAAGTAAATACAGGACGTTTTCCCATCAATATGTGCTGTGATTTGTTTATTCAAATCAACTTACATTACAAAAAAATACATTCCATTGCATAAACCACATCAGTTAACATCATTTGAATGAACATTGTACAAAGGAAATTAATCAATTACAACACCAGGCAGCTATTACGAGTGTACCCATGAGATTACCAGTATATTGCCAGGGTTAGAGGTTCCAAGTCCGTTCTATTCATTGTATTTCTATGTCGTCTGCTGCTGCAGAGAGGGGGCCGTTGCTTGCTAGAGTTTCCCTACTCCAGTGCTCTAGTACCCCACCAGTTCACAATGTTATTGGGAACCACTGGCCTAAAGCAACTGGGAACCACTGGCCTAAAGCAACTGGGAACCACTGGCCTAAAGCAACTGGGAACCACTGGCCTAAAGCAGCTGGAAACCACTGGCCTAAAGCAACTGGGAACCACTGGCCTAAAGCAGCTGGAAACCACTGACCTACAGCAGCTGGAAACCACTGGCCTAAAGCAGCTGGAAACCACTGGCCTAAAGCAACTGGGAACCACTGGCCTAAAGCAACTGGGAACTCCCTAGCTACCACACCAATTTTCATCAGGTTGTAAAGAGTCCATGGTACCGTGGAAATGGACTCATCCGCACAAATGTCCCGCCATCCGGTTCGTAAAAATGATTATTTTATTTTCGTCCATCAATAGTCAAAGTATTTCTGTAATTTCCTGAGTAGCCGACAATGTTGCTGAGCTATCTGTTACAATGTTGCTGAGCTATCTGTTACAATGTTGCTGAGCTATCTGTTACAATGTTGTGCAGGTATCTGTTACAATGTTGCTGAGCTATCTGTTACAATGTTGCTGAGCTATCTGTTACAATGTTGCTGAGCAATCTGTTACAATATTGCTGAGCTATCTGTTACAATGTTGCTGAGCAATCTGTTACAATATTGCTGAGCTATCTGTTACAATGTTGCTGAGCAATCTGTTACAATGTTGCTGAGCTATCTGTTACAATGTTGCTGAGCAATCTGTTACATGTTGTGCAGGTATCTGTTACAATGTTGCTGAGCTGTATGTTACAATGTTGCTGAGCTATCTGTTACAATGTTCTGAGCTATCTGTTACAATGTTGCTGAGCAATCTGTTACATGTTGCTGAGCTATCTGTTCAATGTTGCTGAGCTATCTGTTACATGTTGCTGAGCTATCTGTTACAATGTTGCTGAGCAATCTGTTACAATGTTGCTGAGCTATCTGTTAAATGTTGCTTGAGCTATCTGTTACAATGTTGCTGAGCATCTGTTACAATGTTGTGCAGGTATCTGTTACAATGTTGCTGAGCTGTTGTTACAATGTTGCTGAGCATCTGTTACAATGTTGCTGAGCTATCTGTTACAATGTTGCTGAGCAATCTGTTACTGTTTTGCTGAGCTATCTGTTACAATGTTGCTGAGCTATCTGTTACAATGTTGCTGAGCTATCTGTTACAATGTTGCTGAGCTATCTGTTACAATGTTGCTGAGCAATCTGTTACAATGCTGCTGAGCTATCTGTTACAATGCTGCTGAGCTATCTGTTACAATGTTGCGGAGCTATCTGTTACAATGTTGCTGAGCTTCTTGTTACAATGTTGCTGAGCAATCTGTTACATGTTGCTGAGCTATCTGTTACAATGCTGCTGAGCTATCTGTTCAATGTTGCTGAGCTATCTGTTACAATATTGCTGAGCTATCTGTTACAATGTTGCTGAGCTATCTGTTACAATGCTGCTGACTATCTGTTACAATGTTGCTGAGCTATCTGTTACAATGTTGCTGAGCAATCTGTTACAATATTGCTGAGCAATCTGTTACAATGTTGCTGAGCTATCTGTTACAATGTTGCTGAGCTATCTGTTACAATGTTGCTGAGCTATCTGTTACAATGTTGCTGAGCTATCTGTTACAATGTTGCTGAGCTATCTGTTACAGTGTTGCTGAGCTATCTGTTACAATGTTGCTGAGCTATCTGTTACAATGTTGCTGAGCTATCTGTTTCAATGTTGCTGAGCTATCTGTTACAATGTTGCTGAGCTATGTTACAATGTTGCTGAGCTATCTGTTACAATGTTGCTGAGCTATCTGTTACAATGTTGCTGAGCTATCTATTTCAATGCTGCCATTTTATGCTGAGCTATCTGTTTTTCTAAAGTGGTTGAAAATGAAAACATTGTAACAAATCTGTTACAACAAGGAACTAGTAGCCAAATAGAGACATGGAGACGGTCAGAGAAAGAGATACAGAGAGAGCAGGAGAAATCCAGAGATCTGGATATTTTTCTCAAAGCTACTGATCCAGATCACGTTCTGCCCATTTTGTTATTTTTTTCTAAACATAGCTGCTGCTCACCAGACCTCCCTCCCGTCACGTTTCTCTCTTTACTCACCCTCTTCTGAGAACCACCTCCCGTCACGTTTCTGTCTTTGCTCACCCTCTTCTGAGAACACCTCCCGTCACGTTTCTGTCTTTGCTCACCTCTTTCGAGAACCACCTCCCGTCACGTTTCTGTCTTTGCTCACCCTCTTCTGAGAACCACCTCCCGTCACGTTTCTGTCTTTACTCACCCTCTTCTGAACCACCTCTCGTCACGTTTCTCTCTTTGCTCACCCTCTTCTGAACCACCTCCCGTCACGTTTCTGTCTTTGCTCACCCTCTTCTGAACCACCTCCCGTCACGTTTCTCTCTTTGCTCACCCTCTTCTGAGAACCACCTCTCGTCACGTTTTCTCTTTTGCTCACCCTCTTCTGAACCACCTCCCGTCACGTTTCTGTCTTTGCTCACCCTCTTCTGAGAACACCTCCGCGTCACGTTTCTCTCTTTGCTCACCCTCTTCTGAACCACCTCTCGTCACGTTTCTGTCTTTGCTCACCCTCTTCTGAACCATGACGATGTAGCCAACGTCTCTGCCTCATATTTCTGAACCACTGAATCAAAACCCTGTAGCAGATTGAAGGAACATTTCAAGGCCTTTATGAAGGCTACAACTTTCTGCTGTTGTAAGGGATATTGCAGTGGCACAAACGGACGCAGACAGTCCCGACACATTGCATTGGAGAAAAATCTACGTTTTCTGTGATGATGAAGGCTAATATGAATAGCTGCTGACATATCGAGCCACTCGCCAGAATTAACAGAAAAATAACCCTACTATTTTACTGCATGTCTGCTGCACAGCAGTAGTAGGACTGGAAGACTGCTGGCTGGCTGACTCCTTGCTGGCTGGCTGGCTGGCTGGCTGGCTGACTCCTTGCTGACTGGCTGGCTGGCTGACTCCTTGCTGACTGGCTGGCTGGCTCCTTGCTGACTGGCTGACTGGCTGACTGGCTGGCTGACTCCTTGCTGACTGGTTGGCTGGCTGGCTGGCTGGCTGGCTGGCTGGGTGACTGGCTGGCTGGCTGGCTGACTGGCTGGCTGACTACTTGCTGACTGGCTGACAGCTTGCTGACTGGCTGACTGGCTGGCTGACTGGCTGGCTGGCTCGTTGGCTGACTGCTTGCTGACTGGCTGACTGCTTGCTGACTGGCTGGCTGACTGGCTGGCTGACTGCTTGCTGACTGGCTGACAGCTTGCTGACTGGCTGACTGGCTGGCTGACTGGCTGGCTGGCTGGCTGACTGCTTGCTGACTGGCTGGCAAGAGTAGAAGAAGCTGAGTGTGTTTGGGTGGAGGTTTCTACACAGCACAGTCTCTCCTCTCAGGCTCTCTGCTCCATATCAAAAGATAATCATCTGAAAAAGAGAAAAAAATAACATCTGTTTTGAAGTCCTCAAGTAAGCCGAGAGCGCGCGCTCAGAAACCAGCCAGCGCTGCAGAAGGAGAGACACGGCTGACTCCTCAGAACAGGGTGTGGTGTGCAGACAGGGAGGGAGGAGGCAGAGAGAGAGACACGGCTGACTCCTCAGAACAGGGTGTGGTGTGCAGACAGGGAGGGAGGAGGCAGAGAGAGAGACACGGCTGACTCCTCAGAACAGGGTTGTGGTGTGCAGCAGGGAGGGGGAGGCAGAGAGAGAGACACGGCTGACTCCTCAGAACAGGGTGTGGTGTGCAGACAGGGAGGGAGGAGGCAGAGAGAGAGACACGGCTGACTCCTCCGAACAGGGTGTGGTGTGCAGACAGGGAGGGAGGAGGCAGAGAGAGAGACACGGCTGACTCCTCCGAACAGGGTGTGGTGTGCAGACAGGGAGGGAGGAGGCAGAGAGAGAGCAACGGCTGACTCCTCCGAACAGGGTGTGGTGTGCAGACAGGGAGGGAGGAGGCAGAGAGAGAGAGCACGGCTGACTCCTCCGAACAGGGTGTGGTGTGCAGACAGGGAGGGAGGAGCGGGACGCTGTCTGCATTAAAAACATCATCACCATTATCATCTATAATGAGGTGTTAATCATTTACCTTCAGAGACCAGACAAAGAAACCAAAGGGAATATGTTCTTTGGGTAGAGGAGGGTTATCGGTTACGTAATGTTGCCACAAGGGCAGGAGTTGATGGTTTTATAACTACGGTTTATATAAGGTTAGGGGGTTGACTTTTTGAAAGGTTGTTGTAAGGTTGATACAAGGTTGGGAGTTGGTGGTTTAATAAGGTGATACAATGTTGGGAGTTGATGGTTTTATAAGGTTGATACAAGGTGGTAGTTGATAGTTTTGAGAGGTTGCTGTAAGGTTAGGCCTGGCACAATTACCATGTGACCAACGGTTATGGATGGAAATAAAATAATACTTTTTACACAACCGGATGGCGGGATATTTGTGCGGATGAGTCCATTTCCACGGTACCATGGACTCTTTACAACCTGATGAAAATTGGTGTGGTAGCTAGGGAGTTTCCAGCTGCTTTAGGCCAGTGGTTCCCAGTTGCTTTTGGCCAGTGGTTCCCAGTTGCTTTGGCCAGTGGTCTCCAGCTGCTTTAGGCCAGTGGTTCCCAGTTGCTTGGGCCAGTGGTTACCAGTTGCTTTAGGCCAGTGGTTCCCAGTTTGCTTTAGGCCAGTGGTTCCCAGTCTTGCTTTGGCCAGTGGTTTCAGTTGCTTTAGGCCAGTGGTTTTTCCAGCTGCTTTAGGCCAGTGGTTCCCAGTTGCTTTAGGCCAGTGGTTTCCCAGTTGCTTTAGGCCAGTGGTTTACCAGTTGCTTTAGGCCAGTGGTCTTCCAGCTGCTTTAGGCCAGTGGTTCCCAGTTGCTTTAGGCCAGTGTTCTCCCAGCTGCTTTAGGCCAGTGGTCTCCAGCTGCTTTAGGCCAGTGGTCTCCAGCTGCTTTGGGCCAGTGGTCTCCAGTTGCTTTAGGCCAGTGGTTTCCAGCTGTTCTTTAGGCCAGTGGTTTCCCAGCTGCTTAGGCCAGTGGTTCCAGTTTGCTTTAGGCCAGTGGTTCCAGTTGCTTTAGGCCAGTGGTTACCAGTTGCTTTAGGCCAGTGGTCTCCAGCTGCTTAGGCCAGTGGTCTCCAGCTGCTTTAGGCCAGTGGTTCCCAGTTGCTTTAGGCCAGTGGTTCCAGTTGCTTTAGGCCAGTGGTTTTCCAGTTGCTTTAGGCCAGTGTTTCCAGCTGCTTTAGGCCAGTGGTTCCAGTTGCTTTAGGCCAGTGGTTCCAGTTGCTTTAGGCCAGTGGTTACCAGTTGCTTTAGGCCAGTGGTCTCCAGCTGCTTTAGGGCCAACGTGGT
>NW_019944623.1:9620-17812 GCF_002910315.2 Salvelinus sp. IW2-2015
ACTCTCCAAAGGAAATACTGAAATACAATATCATATAGATTCAATTTAAAATACTATTCATCACATAACATTTTGTACAAGGTTTTGTTTACCTCTGGGTAAAGTTGGATACTGTTTAAGTATAGCCCCTATGGCGGATCATACCAACCACGACAAGTGATTCAGTGAATAAAACGTCTACTAAAGAAATGACAAATGTACCAAGTGATGTAAAGTGACATATTTATACTGTTCTAATTAGATTATAGATGTAATTCTACTATGAGCGTAATTTTCTCTCTTAAAGATCTGCTGTCCCTACCGTTTGTAACCCCGCCTGCATCTCACCATTTGGTATCGCCCCCAACAAGTCGCTCGGTGCCGTTTCTCCACCTGAAGCGGAGGGAGAGAGAGAGGCGACGCTGCGCTCAGTCTGAATGCAGTACAGAACAGAGAAGAGAAACGCTCTTGTGGACTTTTTTAACGAGTACTTTCGTGAGTTTATTTACACATTTACTCTTTTATTTACGTGATTTTTGTCGTGGCATGTCGGTTCCGTTGTTACGAGCTCGATTGGACTATATTGTATGAGCTGAGAAGGAAGGATTGGTTCCGTTGATGCGTATCTGGGCTGACAGCGATCACTGCCCGGCAGCAGCGGTCTCTTTCCGGAATGGTTACGCTGCATGCTCTACGGTTTAGATAAAGTATCAAGGTAAGCAGCGAGGTATTCTTATAGTCTAAGGCAGTAACGTACCTACAGTACTGTATTCTTCAATGGCATTTAGAGTAGAAGTTTGTTGTGGAACATCACCTTGTTGAATGTCACCAACAGCATTTCATGTCACATTTGGAAACCAAATCAGATCAGATCAAATCAGATCAGAACCAAATCACATTTGGAAACCAAATCAGACGTAGTTTTTAAAGTTTTTTTTACACAGCAGCAAAGGCAACTTTTCTCAGCAGGAAAGACACCTCTTCTCAGAAGCCCTGTTGGCGGTTTAGGTGCACGTATGATTCAGGAAGCCCTGTTGGCGGTAGGTGCACTTGATTCAGAAGGCCTTTTGGGGTAGGTGCACTTGATTCAGAAGCCCTGTTGCGGTAGGTGCACTTGATCAGAAGCCTTGTTGGCGGTAGGTGCACTTGATCAGGAAGCCCTTTGTTCGGGTAGGTGCACTTGATTCAGAAGCCCTGTTGGCGTAGGTGCACTTGATTCAGAAGCCCTGTGTACCGATACTCAAAGTTTTCCCATTTTGATCCATTTCCTACCGGGTAATTCGAGTGCGCTCTACTGCTCTGGCCAATCGGATGGCTCAAATCACCGTGCCTACCTACAGCTTTCACGACCCCAGCCACAGCATTGATACTAGCCAACGTGAGATTCATAACTTTTAAAACCGTGACCAGAGAGAGACTGTCTAAGAATCAGCGTAGAGCAGCTGTTTATGAGTTCATGTCTATGTTTTTATTCAGCATGTCAACACTGCTTTACACTATTACAAAACATAATACATTGCTCTACTTCGTATCGATAGGCCTGTGTTTTATTATTATTAGCATGCGTCGTGTCTATTTTACTATCGAGAGGGAATTTTCCTTTCTCTGGTCACAGATGTGAGTGCGACCCATCAGGTGGAAGACGGTGTCACCTCTCAGGTGAAGAGAGCAGGGACCGTTGAGAGGCAGACCCTCTGCTGCTCTCTCTCTCCTTTCACTGAGACTAATGAAGTGTTTCAAAGACAACTGGGAACTCAGCCGGGTAATCTCAAGACAGCTGGGAACTCGGGAATCTCAAGACAGCTGGGAATGCTCGGGAATCTCAGACAGCTGGGAACTCGGGAATCTCAAGACAGCTGGGAACTCGGGAATCTTCAAGACAAAACTGGGAACTCGGGAATCTCAAGACAGCTGGGCTGAACTCGGGAATCTTCAAGACAGCCTGGGAACTCGGGAATCTCAAGACAGCTGGGAATCTCGGGAATCTCAAGACAGCTGGGAACTCGGGAATCTCAAGACAGCTGGGAACTCCGGGAATCTCAAGACAGCTGGGAACTCGGGAATCTCAAGACAGCTGGGAACTCGGGGAATCTCAAGACAGCTGGGAACTCGGGAGATCTCAGAACAGCTGGGACTCGGGAATCTCAAGACAGCTGGGAACTCGGGAATCTCAAGACAGCTGGAACTCTGGGAATCTCAAGACAGCTGGGAACTCGGAATCTCAAGACAGCTGGGAACTCGGGAATCTCAAGACAGTGGGAACTCGGGAATCTCAAGACAGCTGGGAACTCTCGGAATCTCAAGACAGCTGGGACTCGGGAATCTCAAGACAGCCGGGAATCTCGGGAATCTCAAGACAGCGGGAACTCGGATCGCAAGACAGCCGGAACTCGGGAATCTCAAGACAGCCGGACTCGGGAATCTCAAGACAGCCGGGAACTCGGAATCTCAAGACAGCCGGGAACTCGGGAATCTCAGACAGCCGGGAACTCGGAATCTAAAGACAGCTGGGAACTCGGGGGAAAACAACGAAATCCGACTGAGGAAAATCCCTTTGAACGGTCATCCAACTCGGAAACTCATATTTCTAGAGCTCCGATTTGACCTAATTTTTCCCAGAGTTCCTGCGTCGAACCATGACCATCAGTCCAGTAAAATAAAAAATATAATTATTTGCAAATTATTTCAATTTACGCTCAGCTGTGCCTCGCAAGTGCTACAGCAACTATTTTACTATCAAAGCTCGAGTTTTTAAATAGATGAAGAACAATATTGGCGATCCAGGCATATTAGTCAATATGCTGTGATAAGTATCAGGCTACAGCACAAACCTCATTCCTACATGAACAGTTTTTAGAGTTAATGTTACATTTTTACAGTTTAATTTTTTTAAAATCTGACCTATAGATCTGGGCTTGCTTTTTGACTGCGAAAATTGATCTTCGATCCTAGAGTCCTAACCAATCAGTATTTTGAGAAGGATCAGCATTTACTAAATGACTATGATTGGCCCAAGGGGGACACTATGGTAATCAAATGACTATGATTTGGACCAAGCGGGGACACTATGGTAATCAAAAATGACGTATGATTGGCCCAAGGGGACATTGCGTAATCAAAGACTAGATTGGCCCAAGGGGGACACTATGGAATCAAATGCATGATTTCTGCCAAGGGGGACACTATGGTAATCAAATGACTATGATTGGCCCAAGGGGGACACTATGGTAATCAAATGACTATGATTGGCCCAAGGGGGACACTATGGTAATCAACTGACTATGATTGGCCCAAGGGGGACACTATGGTAATCAAATGACTATGATTGGCCCAAGGGTGCTGCATCATTCGTAGGGGACGACGTGTTTACTGTTGTTCCAGTAAGGAATAAGGTTCCCTACGGACAAAATCAGATAACTAACCTGCCCCTCTTATCACATCGTAACGTTCATTAGCCAGAGCTTTCATTAACCGCCCCCCCCCCAGCCAAATGCTCTGCATACAGCGCCTTCAGAGACTATTTCACTTATTCTACATTTTGTTGTGTTACAGACAGAATTCAAATTGGATTATATAGATTTAATTGATCACCCAACCTTCACGCAATAACCCATAATGACAAAGTGAAAACGTGTTTTTTATAAATTTGTGCAAATGTATTGAAAAGGTGTCACGGTCGTCGAATGAAGAGGACGCCGACAAAAACAATAAACTATCCAAAACAACCGTGAAGCTAAAGGGCTATGTGCCACAAACAAAGTTAACTTCCCACACTGAAAGGAGGGAAAAGGGCTACCTAAGTATGGTTCCCAATCAGAGACAACGATAGACAGCTGTCCCTGATTGAGAACCATACCCGGCCAAAACATAGAAATACCAAATTCATAGAAAAAACTAAACATAGAATGCCCACCCCAAATCACACCCTGACCAAACCAAATAGAGACATAAAAAGGATCTCTAAGGTCAGGGAGGGACAACAGGAAATACAGAAATATCTCATTTACATAAGCATGTGCACCACAGAGTCAATACTTTGTAGAAGCAACTTTGCCAGCGATAACAGCTGTGAGTCTTTCTGGCTGTGAGTCGAAGAGATTTCCACACCTGGATTGTGCAACATTTGCCCGTTATTCCTTTTAAATTTCTTCCAGCTCAGTCAAATTGGGTGTTGATCGTTGCTAGACAACCATTTTCAGGTCTTGTCATATATCTTCACGTCGATATAAGTCAGAACTGTGACTAGGTTGTTAAACCCTGTGTTTTAGGTTATTGTCCTGCTGAAAGGGGAATTCATGTGTCTTTTGGAAAGCAGACTGAACCAGGTTTTCCTCTAGGATTTGGCCTGTGCTTAGCTCTATTCCAAAAAAAAAAATTATCCCAAAAACCTACAAGTGATTACAAGCATACCCATAACATGATGCAGACACCACTTTCAGCTGCGTCATTCGTGGGGGACGACGTGTTTACTGTTGCCTTGTTGGGGATGCAAGGTGATTTGTAGATCAGTGATTCTGTGCAGTATGACTGCAATGTAGTCAATTGTTTTTCTGCATTCTGTCTGTCTGTCTGTCTGGTCTGGTCTGGTCTGGTCTGTGCACCCCCCTCTCCTTGTGTCTCTCTGTCTCTCTCCCTCTCTCACTCACACCGATTAAGAATATAGGTTGATTGAGAGAGAGGTCAACTGTCAGGATTAGAGATATACGGATTGATTAGAGGTGAGAAGGTCGACTGTCAGGATTAAGAATATAAGGATTGATTAGAGGGAGAGGTCGACTGTCAGGATTAAGATTAGGATTGATTAGAGGGAGAGGTCGACTGTCAGGATTAAGATATAGGGTTGATTAGAGAGAGAGGTCGACTGTCAGGATAAGATTATAGAAGGTTGATTAGAGGGAGAGGGTCGACTGTCAGGATTAAGATATAGGGTTGATTAGAGAGAGGAGGTTCGACTGTCAGGATTAAGATATGGGTTGATTAGAGAGAGAGGTCGATGTCAGGATTAAGATATAGGGATTGATTATTGAGGGAGAGGTTCGACTGTCAGGATTAAGTATAGGGTTGATTAGAGAGAGAGGTCGACTGTCAGGATTAAGATTAGGGTTTGTTAGAGGGAGAGGTCGACTGTCAGGATTAAGATATAGATTGATTAGAGGGAGAGGTCGACTGTCAGGATTAAGATATAGGATGATTAGAGAGAGAGGGTCGACTGTCAGGATTAAGATATAGGGTTGATTAGAGAGAGAGGTCGACTGTCAGGATTAAGATATAGGGTTGATTAGAGAGAGAGGTCGACTGTCAGGATTAAGATATAGGATTGATTAGAGGGAGAGGTCGAGATCTGTCAAGGATTAAGATATAGGATTGATTAGAGGGAGAGGTCGACTGTCAGGATTAAGAATATAGGATTTGATTAGGGGAGAGGTCGACTGTCAGGATTAAGATATAGGATTGATTGAGGGAGAGGTGGACTGTCAGGATTAAGATATAGGATTGGATTAGAGGGAGAGGTCGACTGTCAGGATTAAGATATAGGGTTGAATTAGAGGAGAGGGTCGACTGTCCGGATTAAGATATAGGGGTTAATTAGAGAGAGAGGTCGACTGCCAGGATTTGATATAGGGTTGATTAGAGGAGAGGTCGACTGTGGATTAAGGATATGGGTTGATTAGAGAGAGGAGGTCGACTGCCAGGATTAAGATATAGGGTTGATTAGAGAGAGAGGTCGACTGCCAGGATTAGATATTAGGGTTGATTAGAGAGAGATGTTCGGACTGGTCAGGATTAAGATATAGGGTTTGATTAGAGAGAGAGGTCGACTTGTCAGGATTAAGAATATAGGGTTGATTAGAGAGGAGGTCCTGTCGAGGATTAAGATATAGGGGTTGATCTAGAGGATGAGAGGTCGACTGTCAGGTTAAGATATAGGCATTGAAGATACTGGAGGGATATAGATTAGAGAGAGAGGTCAGCTGTCGGATTAAGATATTAGGATTCGATTAGAGGGGAGAGGTCGACTGTCAGGATTAAGATATAGGGTTGATTAGAGAGAGAGGTCGACTGTCAGGATTAAGATATAGTTAGTGCTTCAGTTAGATTGAATTGAGAGGGAGAGGTCGATAGGTAAGAGATCATGTCAGGATTATGGATTATGAGGAGAGTTGATTGAGAGACAGGATTGAGGGATTCGATACTGGTTTCAGGATTAAGATATAGGGTTGATTAGAGAGAGAGGTCGACTGGTCAGGATTAAGATATAGGGTTTGATTAGAGAGCAGAGGTTCGACTGTCAGGATTATTGATATAGGGTTGATTTAGAGGAGAAGAGATCGACTGTCAGGATTATAATGATAAGGGTCCGAGTCGGATAAAAGTATTAAGGGTCGATCAGGATTAGTGTGAGAGATCAGCAGGATCAATATAGGTTGATTGAAGAGGTCGACTCAGATTGTGGAATGAGAGAGAGTCGACGAGATTGATGGTTGCAGAGGTCCGCCAGGATAGATTATGGGGTTGTAGAATCGACTGCTTTTGGTTATTGAAGTTCGAGCGATAGAAAGTGATGGACACGCAGGATTGATCTGGTCGAGAGAGAGAGGTCACGCGGATAGTATAGTTGATTAAAAGAGTCATGAGAGATTGCGTTGAAGAGGTCACTGTGGAATTAGTTAGGTTATAGAGAGAGAGGTCCTGTGGATTGATAGGATTGATAGAGGAGAGTACTGCAATTAAGATTATAGGATAAGACGTCGAGTAGATCTCAAGTTAGCATTGTAGAGACGAGAGTCGCACTGCATTAAGTATGGTCTGACAGGGTCGACTAGTCAGTTGAAGCGTGTACGAAGAGTCGACTGTCAGAAAGAACAGGGTACATAAGGAGTCACTCAGGATGTATAGGTAGAGAGAGACGCTCGTCGCTAAGATTGTACATAGAAGAGCGACGCGTATGAATAGTATAAAGTCCTCAGATAGTATGGTTGACTAGAGGCCTGTGTGACAATCCCTCTACAGCCTAGTGGTGTACATAGCCCTTCCTAGTAGCCTGGGTTCGCCCGCTCTGTTCGCCATGTGTGTGACATAGCCCTGACTTGTAAATTAAGAATAATCTCTATGGTCTGAAGTTACCTTTCTGTTAGAGAAGGCTGATCGAACGCAGTAGGACCCAAAGAATGGGCTAATCCATATTGCTCTTAACTCCTCCCTTGCGTACTGGGTCTGTGAGGCAACAAGTGCGTGTACCGGTACTAAACCACAAATGACCCTCTAAGTCCCATGGTCCTAAACTCTTTTAAGGGAGAGCCTCGCTGTACCCAGGGTCGGGTCTCTGACCTGTTTTTTCAGTGTGACTGAGCCAACATGAAAACATACAAGATTGACATTATTACACACAGATGGAAAGAGCCACGTAGGAGGTAGAGAATGGAATGAAAATAAGAGATGAACATGAGGGATGGAGAGAGAGAGGAACAGAGATGATGGAGAGCGAGATAATAGAGGGATGGGAGAGAGAGTAGAGGGATGGAGAGAGAGAGATGACAGAGGGGTTTGGAGAGAGAGATGAATAGAGGGATGGAGAGGAGAGAGGACAGGAGGGATGAGAGAGAGAGAGGAACAGAGGGATGGAGAAGAGAGATGAATATGAGGGATGGGAGTACAGCAGGATGAAAGAGGGAAGGAGAGACCGAGGATGAAGCAGAGAGATGACGAGAGAGATTGGAATAGAGAGATGGAGAGAATGAAGAGGGATTGGAGAGAGAGAATTAAATAGAGGGATGGAGATGAGAAGAGGAAACGTAAGGCCCAGAAGACGGTGGACGGGCGGCGGGATGTGGGATGAGGGTTAGAGAGAGGCAGCTCCGATGATGAAGAGTGGAAGAGACAACAGGGATGTACGAAAGATGACTGAAGGGATCGAGAGAGGAGGAGAAGATGAGGAAGGAGGAAGAGCGTGGGAGAAAGATGAGGAAGGGAGGAAGAGAGTGGGAGAAAGATGAGGGAAGGGAGGAGAGAGGAGGAGAGGTAGGGAGAATAAGGTGATTAGAAATGATGTTGACTGTTTCTCAGAGGGCCACAATGAGACAGATGAGAGAGGGAGAGAGCACAAGGAGAGGGGGTGAGAGAGGGAGAGAGACAGACGAGCGGGAGAGAGACAAACACGAGAGGGAGAGAGACAGAGAGGGGAGGTGAGAGAGGGCTAGAGACAAGGAGCGGGG
>NW_019944623.1:21342-48924 GCF_002910315.2 Salvelinus sp. IW2-2015
GTGCGTGCGTACGTGCGTGTTTTTCGGGAGAGGCTGAATCGACTTCTCGAGGCGCAGAGCCATGGATTACTAAGGAGATGTGATGATGTGTTATTATATTCCCCTGCTCTTCGCTAGGTTAGTCTCTCAATAGAAGAGCCAGGAGATTTCCAGACGGAGAGAGAGATGGGGACGTGGCATGTTTGTGAAACACCCCTTTAAACAAAAAGAAGGGAAGGAAAGCTGAATATTATCCGTTCTCTCCCTACAGCACAGCGATAACACTTTTCATCAGCTAGTTAGTGCAGTCGGTTAAACCATAGCCTGTATCCCAAATGGCAACCTATTCCCTGTCTAGTGCATTAGCCATTGGGCTTTGGGAACAGGGAATAGGGAGCCATTAGGGATGCATACAAAGAGACTGTGTATGAATCAATGCATGATTAGCAGACACTGACACTACAGGGGAACACCAGAGTTTTTCTGGCCTCATTATTTCTGTAAAACTTTTTGGTTTATATATATATGACATGTTGCACTTGATATATTTCAAATAGAGAGTTTGTTTGATTTGAAGGTCAAAATGTATCAAGGCATATCAACATTCTGCTTTCATGATGTAAACGCTCCTTTGATATGCGAGTCAGATCTGACCCATTTTTTAAAGCCGTTTGTCTAAACACACACACACACACACACACACACATTTCTAATTTAAGCTCCATTCCAGTCCTGTTCCTTTCACCATGTCTCAAACGCAAACTCTTCCCATTGGTCCACTGGCTCCCAGCACAGGCTACTGTTTCAGATGGATTGGTCTTCTCTGGTCTGCTGCTGTGGGCAAATACCTCTTTATTTTTCATGCTCCTACACTTGGAGTGGCAGATGTAACCTTAGTTAGATACCAGCAGCTTGTTTATCCCTGTCGTAAGGTGATGGGGGGCAGGTGGATGCCTGTGGTATAGAGAGAAACACTCTGGGTGTGTGAAGTGGAGGTGGCGGAGGTGGTGGAGGGGGGATGAGTTGATGCCAATGGCTGCCATTCTAAGAGTAGTATGATTGCATCTCTTCCAAACACATGGGCTTGAAGGGTCAGAGAGTTGGCAGGGCTCCCAATGATAGCATCGCTGTTCTACAGGTGTGTCCTACATGCCTTTGTGTCCCAGACACTCTATCAGGCTCTGTAAGGCTGTCACACAAGGCTGTCCTCCTGTAATGTCACCTGTAAAGAAGCTGCATTGTTCCACTCTGCCTACATGGGCTGTGATTGACTGCACAGATGTAGGAAATATGTTTTATGTTTCTGCCGTTATCAAAATCAGAAGGTCTCATTAAACTCTGTTATTTACATTCATCACACCCCCCCTTCCCCTCCTCGCTGCTGAGTAAAATCAAATCGCCGTGGCGTTGCAGAGATTGTTAATTGCCGTCTAAATAACAGCTGTGTGTCTGAGCGAGTGAAATTCATGTTGAGGGATGCACCAGTCAAAATGAAACTGTCACACAGCATTTTATCATGGCTGTTCCTTGTTGGGTATATTTCCACACATCCTAAATTCCATGAAACGAGTTGCAAGGCTAGAGCCAACAGTGCTAGAGCTAACAAGCAAGAGCCAACAAGGTGTAGACAGTCTCCTATTCTTGCTGTCTCACAGTGTTTCTCTCTCAATTCAATTCAATTGCCAAATCATTGCCAAAGCAAGTGAACTAGATAATAAACAAAAGTGTAAATCTCTCTGTCCTTTTGTCTTTCTCTTTGAAATGTAAATCTCTCATTCCTTTTCCCTCTATCTGATTAAAGTGTGATTATTTTTCTAAATTGTCAGTATTTTACTGTATCTCTCCCTTAGTCTCTCTCACATTTGGTCTCAAGCTCTCTTCACATCTATCACTGTCTCATCCCCCCCAAAGAGATATTATTTCTGGTAAAATAATACCCTTACTAATCTGGGTGAAACGTAACACCTGGCCAACAGTGTTCAGTATCTAACCGGTAATTATGTGGTCACGTCCACTGCCTGCTGGGCTGGTTTAACATTGACGTCCTCACTGATATGACGGTTACAGTGTGTGTATATGTGTTTGTGTCTGTGTGTGTATGAGTGTGTATGTGTGTGTGTTACGTCCTGGGTGGGCAAGGCGGGTCATGTCCTAATGGAATAATCTCCACGACGAGGCTTTCTTTTGTTCCTCGTCAACGGGTCTTAGGTCAGAGAAATCCACCTCAGGTTTTACAGTGTGGAGTTAACCTCTCAGACAAAACAGAACACAGACAGACAGCTCCTC
Source organism: Salvelinus sp. IW2-2015 (assembly GCF_002910315.2). Classification (NCBI taxonomy): domain Eukaryota; kingdom Metazoa; phylum Chordata; class Actinopteri; order Salmoniformes; family Salmonidae; genus Salvelinus; species Salvelinus sp. IW2-2015. Next base: position 23,608 of record NW_019944623.1, read on the forward strand.
CACTGGAGACCAATAGCCATAGTCCATTAAAACACAGAGAGGCCTGATGTGTTTGGAGCCATTGTGCTGATCCTAGCCCATTGATGTTTCTGCTCTACAGATTAGACAGGGGAAGCAGAACAGTTGTGGGGTATGAGTGTGAAGTGTGTGTGAGGGAGTAAAAAGGAAAACCCGAAAAGAAAGTTTGTGTACTAAATACGTGAGTTGTACACATTTCCGACTTTACACATAACACACACACACACACACACACACAGCGATAGAGTGTTTGGGCTGTGACCCTGGCAGCACATCCTGTGAGTGAGTCTGTAGACAGAGAGTTTAGGTCAGACAGACCAAGGCCAGCAGAGACAATACAACTGGACAAACATGGACCTATCCTTTTCACCTTTGACCCCTCACTGACCAGGGTCAGGAGGACAAACAATGACAGGCAGAGAAGAAGACAGCCTGGAATATACAAGGTCTGAGGTCATCTGCCATTGGCTTAAAGAACAGGAACCCAGACTTCTTCAAAGAAATTGGAAATACAGACATAGTCACCCTACACGAAACATGGTATAAAGGAGACGGGCCCACTGGTTGCCCTCTAGGTTACAGAGAGCGGGTAGTCCCATCCACCAAACTACCAGGTGTGAAACAGGGAAGAGACTCCGGTGGTATGCTAATTTGGTATAGGGCAGACGTAACCCACTCTATTCAATTAGTCAAAACAGGAACATTTTACATCTGGCTAGAAAGGATTTCAACAGAGAAAAATGTCCTCATGTGTGCTACCTACTGTATCAACAAATTGGCGAGGGCACTAGAACAGTCTGCAGCACCCGGCCTCACCCTACTAGAATCTGAAGTCAAATGTCTACTGTTTGCTGATGATCTGGTGCTTCTGTCCCCAACCAAGGAGGGCCTACAGCAGCACCTAGATCTTCTGCACAGATTCTGCCAGACCGGGGCCCTGACAGTAAATCTCAGTAAGACAAAAATAATGGTGTTCCAAAAAAAGGTCCAGTCGCCAGGACCACAAATACAAATTTCAACTAGACACCGTTGCCCAAGAGCACACAAAACAACTATACATACCTCGGCCTAAACACCAGCACCACAGGTAACTTCCTCAAAGCTGTGAACGATCTGAGAGACAAGGCAAGAAGGGCATTCTATGCCATCAAAAGGTACATAAAATTCAACATACCAATTAGGATCTGGCAAAAAAAATACTGGAATCAGTTGTAGAACCCATTGCCCTTTATGGTTGTGAGGTCTGGGGTGCGCTCACCAACCAAGAATTCACTAAATGGGACAAACACCATATTGAGACTCTGCATGCAGAATTCTGAAAAAATATCCCTCATGTACAACGTAAAACACCAAATATTGCATGCAGAGCAGAATTAGGCCGATACCCGCTAATGATCAAAATCCAGAAAAGAGCTGTTAAATTCTACAACCACCTAAAAGGAAGCGATTACCAACCCTTCCATAACAAAGCCATCACCCACAGAGAAATGAACCTGGGGAAGAGCCCCCTAAGCAAGCTGGTCCTGGGGCTCTGTTCACAAACACAAACAGACCCCACAGAGCTCCACGACAGCAACACAATTAGACCCAATCAAATCATGAGAAAACAAAAAGATAATTACTTTATACATTGGAAAGAATGTACAAAAAACAGAGCAAACTAGAATGCTATTTGRCCCTAAACAGAGAGTACACAGTGGCAGAATACCTGACCACTGTGACTGATACAAACTTAAGGAAAGCTTTGACTATGTACAGACTCAGTGAGCATAGCCTTGCTATTGAGAAAGGCTGCCAAAGGAGACCGGGCTCTCAAGAGAAGACAGGCTATGTGCACACTGCCCACAAAATGAGGTGGAAACTGAGCTGCACTTCTGTCACACCCTGATCTGTTTCACCTGCCTTCGTGCTTGTCTACACCCCCCACCAGGTGTCTCCCATCTCCCCTCATTATGCCCTGTGTATTTATACCTGCGTTTTCTGTTTGTCTGTTGCTAGTTCGTCTTGCCCTGTCAAGTTCTACCAGCCTGTTCCTGTGGTTCCTGCACTCTAGTTTTTCCCTAGTCTGCCCAGTTCTGACCTTTCTCCCTGTCCTGATCCTGCCTGTCCTGATCCTGCCTGCTGTCCTGTACCTGCCTGACTCTGATTTGGATTAGGACTCTTTGCCTGCCTTGACCTATCTTTTGCCTGCCTCTTGTACTATAATAAACTCCCAGACACGTACTGTCTACCTCCTGTGTCTGGGTCTTAGCCTGAGCCATGATAACTTCCTAACCTCCTGCCTAATGTATGACCATATTAGAGACACATTTCCCTCAGATTACACAGACACACAAAGAATTTGAAAACAAATCCAATTTTGATAAACTCCCATATCTATTGGGTGAAATACCAGTGTGCCATCACAGCAGCAAGATTTGTGCCCTGTTGCCACAAGAAAAGGGCAACCAGTGAAGAACACCGTTGTAAATACAACCTACATTTATGTTAATTTTCACTTTTGTACTTGAACTATTAGCACATCATTACAACACTGTATATAGACTTAATATGACATTTGAAATGTTTTTATTATTTTTGAACTTTTGGGAGTGTAATGTTTACTGTTAATTTTTTATTGTTTATTTCACTTTTGCCTATAAAGCCCCTTAAATTGAAAAATACAGAGACACGCAGAGAGAGAGAGATGTAAACATATGTTTGCCAATAAAGACAAAAATTGAATTTAATTCAGAGAGGGAGAGAGAGAGGATGGGAAAGGGAGATGGAGGAGGGGTAAAAGAGAGAGGGTAGGGAGAAATTTGAATTGAAGTTAAGAAATACATCAGTGTTTATTTAGTAATCAACCAATCAGCATTCAGGGCTTGAACCATCAGTTTATAATTAGTGTTATTTCTACACCATGGAAGGGTTCATTGGAGCAGTTGTTGAAAAAGTGATGCAAAAAACATGAACACATCAAGACRTAGGAAGTGTAATATCCAGGTTAATACGTTAATTAATGTGTACACCAACACAAATGAGTCTGGTGTGTGTATTGATGGAGATCTATCAATTCATGGCCATATGGCGTTGTTTTTAGTCAACGTTTTATAAAAGAAGTTTGAGGAAGAGAGTAAAAGGAAGAAATAAGGAAAACTAAAAGGAAAGTGTGTGTTAATGTAGTGTAGTGTAACTATGTRAAAGGCTTTATTGTTGTGGCTGGCTGACCAGCTGCCCAGACTTCATCATGGCTGCCTGGGCTACTGGAGCACATGGGAATCACATGGACGATTTCTGGATATTCCATGTCCTGCTTGTTCCTGAATTAGTGTGTATGTCATGATGGCATGCTGGAGAGTTGTGTTCAGGGGGAGGGAAGAGGCCTGACATGGGATAAACATGTCAACACATACAGTATGACACATTGGGGTGGCAGGTAGCCTAGTGGTTAGAGCGTTGGGCCAGTAACCGAAACGGTGCTGGATCGAATCTCTGAGCTGACAAGGTAAAATCTGTCATTCTGCTCCTGAACAAGGGGCAGAACGTTCCCCGGTAGGATGAAGGGTAAAAATACATAATGTTGGTGTGTGTGTGTTAGTACTGGCAGGTAGTGTTCCTGCTTGTGACTGATATGCTCCTGGCAGAGGCCACATATCCCTGGTGTGTTTGACATCATTACAGACACTCTGTCTGAGTGTCAGGTTTCTGTCAGCCGCAGGGTGACCTGTCTGCTTTTCTGGGAGAGTGGAGCGGCAGGGCCCAGCCTGGACCGAGGAGACTGAGGTGTTACAAGCTGTGAATTATGTAAGGCTAGTGGGGACCACACAAACCTAACCACAGGGATGTGAGACTCAGACAGACTTCCTGGGGAGAGGATGTCATCGTGCAGGTGGAAGCAGGGGGTGTAAGATGGTGGTGGGGTAATATCCTTTGACCTGCTCCTCTACATCTTTATTTCATGGCTGACAGAGCGCATGCCAACGTGGCGTATGGAATTCTGCCTCTCTGCTGTGATTTATGAGCTTCAGCTGTTTCAAGCCAGCTGGCCCTCAGATGGGCCTCGAACTGAAGGAGGGAGAGAGAGACGGAAGGAGAGAGGGGCAGAGGGAAAAAGAGGGAGGGATAGAGAGAAAGATAGATAGAGAGGGAGAGAAGGAGTGAGAGGGAAAGAGAGATACACTCTTAGAAAAAGGGTTCCAAAAGGGTTCTTCAGCTGTCCCCATTGGAGAACCTTTTTTGGATCCAGGTAGAATCCTTTTTGGTTCTAGGTAGAACCCCTTTGGGTTCCATGTAGAACCATCTGTGGAAAGGGTTCTGCATATAACCCAAAAGGGTTTTATCTTGAACCATTAATGATTCTTCAAAGAGTTCTCCTATGGGGACAGCTGAAGAACCCTTTTAGGTTCTAGATAGCACCTTTATTTCTAAACGTGTACGGAGAGGGAAAGTGAGAGAGAGAGAGAGAGAGAGAGAGAGGGAGAGAGAGAAACAGACAGATAAAGAGGGAGGGAGAGATGGAGAAAGAGAGGATAAGGAGAGATGGATGAAAAGAGAAAGAGATTGAGAGAAAGAGAGAGGGAAGGAGAGAAAGAGAGAGGGAAGGAGAGAAATGGAAAGGGAGAGAAAAGGAACTAGAGAAGCACGAGAAGAGGAGAGTGAAAAAGAGCGGTGGAGAGAGAGGGACCGAGGAGGGAGAGAAAAAAACTGCTTGTTAAGAAAGTCATCTGAATTCAGCTCCCATACTCTTCATTGATCCAAGTGTTGAGAAGGAAACCAAAATGTTTGGCTTGATTTAGCCTATTAGCTGAGGGAGAGAGACCATTGTGGGAGCGCTATTGAGCGGCCCTCAGCTCAAAGTGCTTATTGTCGGGCCGCTCGGCAGCTCAAGAATCAATGGCAGGCTTGGGATCAGATTAGCCAGGTAATCGATGCTGTGCAGTAATATATTAACAGGGTAATTATAAACACTCACAGGGAGGTAAGGATGGAGGGAGGGGGAATACTTATTGTAATTCTATGCTATACAGAAGTTACACTGCAAGTTACAGTACTTTTGTATTTGCATTTATTATGGATCCCCATTTGCTGGGGTCCAGCAAAAGTAAGGCAGTTTATATAATTTTAAAAACATGACAATACATTCACAGACTGTGTGCCCTCAGGCCCCTTCTCCACCACTCCCACAAACACTACCGTTCAAACGTTTGGTGTCACTTAGAAATGTCCTTGTTTTCCATTGTTTTCCATGAAATGAGTTGCAAAATTAATAGGAAATATAGTGAAGACAAGGTTATAAATAATTATTTTTTATTTAAAAAATAATTGTGTCCTTCAAACGTTGCTTCATTCTTTTCGTCAAAGAATCCTCCATTTGCAGCAATTACAGCCTTGCAGACCTTTGGCATTCTAGTTGTCAATTTGTTGAGGTAATCTGAAGAGATTTCACCCCATGCTTCCTGAAGCACCTCCCACAAGTTGGATTGGCTTGATGGTCACTTCTTACTTACGGTCAAGCTGCTCCCACAACAGCTCAATAGGGTTGAGATCCGGTGACTGCGCTGGCCACTCCATTATAGACAGAATACCAGCTGACTGCTTCTTCCCTAAATAGTTATTGCATAGTTTGGAGCTGTGTTTTGGGTCATTGTCCTGTTGTAGGAGGAAACTGGCTCCAATTAAGCGCCGTCCACAGGGTATGGCATGGCGTTGCAAAATGGAGTGATAGCCTTCCTTCCTCAAGATCCCTTTTACCCTGAACAAATCTCCCACTTTACCACACCAAAGCACCCCCAGACCATCACATTGCCCCCACCATGCTTTACAGATGGTGTAAAGCACTCCTCCAGCATCTTTTAATTTTTTCTGTCTCACAAATGTTCTTCTTTGTTAACCCGAACACCTCAAACTTAGATTTGTCTGTCCATAACACTTTTTTCCAATCTTCCTCTGTCCAGTGTCTGTGTTCTTTTGCCCATCTTAATCTTTTCTTTTTATTGGCCAGTCTGAGATATGGCTTTTTCTTTGAAACTCTGCCTAGAAGGCCAGCATCCCGGAGTCGCCTCTTCACTGTTGACGTTGAGACTGGTGTTTTGCGGGTACTATTTAATGAAGCTGCCAGTTGAGGACTTGTGAGGCGTCTGTTTCTCAAACTAGACATTCTAATGTACTTGTCCTCTCGCTCAGTCGTGCACCGGGGCCTCCCACTTCTCTTTCTATTCTGGTTAGGGCCAGTTTGCACTGTACTGTGAAGGGAGTGGTACAGAGCAATTTCTTGCATGGAATAGCCTTCATTTCTCAGAACAAGAATAGGCTGACGAGTTTCAGAAGAAAGTTCTTTGTTTCTGGCCATTTTGAGCCTGTAATCGAACACACAAATGCTGATGCTCCAGATACTCAACTAGTCTAAAGAAGGACAGTTTTATTGCTTCTTTAATGAGCACAACAGTTTTCAGCTGTGCTAAAAGTATACACTTGGATTAGCTAACACAACGTGCCATTGTAACACAGGCGTGATGCTTGTTGATAATGGGCTTCTGTACACCTATGTAGATATTCCATAAAAAATCTGCCGTTTCCAGCTACAATAGTAATTTACAAAATTAACAATGTCTACACTGTATTTCTGATCAATTTGATGTTATTTTAATGGACAAAAAATGTGCTTTTCTTTCAAAAACAAGGACATTTCTAAGTGACCCCAAACTTTTGAAAGGTAGTGTAGATACGGTACAAAATCCATGTGTACGTGTGTGTATTGTGCATATGCTATCGTGTGTGTTTGCGTGTATGCATGTGCCTGTGCCTATGTTTGTGTTGCTTCACAGTCCCCCGCTGTTCCATAAGGTGTTTTTTATCTTTTTTTTAAATCTAATTTTACTGCTTGCATGAGTTATTTGATGTGGAATAGAGTTCCATGTAGTCATGGTTTTATGTAGTACTGTGTGCCTCCCATAGTCTGTTCTGGACTTGGGGACTGTGAAGAGACCTCTTGTGGCATGTCTTGTGGGGTATGCATGGGTGTCCGAGCTGTGCGCCAGTAGTTCAAACAGACAGCTCAGTGCATTCAACATGTCAATACCTCTCATAAATACAAGCAGTGATGAAGTCAATCTCTCCTCCACTTTGAGCCAGGAGAATTTGACATGCATATTATTAATATTAGCTCTCTGTGTACATCCAAAGGCTAGCCGTGCTGCCCTGTTCTGAACCACTTGCAATTTTCCTAAGTCCTTTTATGTGGCACCTGACCACATGACTGAACAGTAGTCCAGGTGCAACAAAACTAGGGCCTGTAGGACCTGCCTTGTTGACAATGCTGTCAAGAAGGTAGAGCAGCTACTTATCATTGGACGTACTTCTCCCCATCTTAGCTACTGTTGTATCAATATATTTTGACCATGACACTTTACAATCCAGGGTAACTTCAAGCAGTTTAGTTACCTCAACTTGCTCAATTTCCACATTATTTAGGGATGGGAAAGACAGAGAGACGGAGAGAGACACAGACACAGACTGAGGGAAAGAGGAAGGGAAAGAAATAGGAGGTTGAAACATTATTTGAGGACAGATAAATTAATAATCGAGAGAAGCAAATACACATTGAGAGATTTGGCCATAGACCATAGATATTGACTAAATATTGACTGAACGCGTAATCTGCCAACAAGGCATTGTCTTGGAGACAGACGAGAGCGAGATAAAGAGTAGAAAGAGAAGAAAAAGAGAAGGAGAGCTGCAGCTGAGAAAGCACACGTGGTCACACACACACACACACACACACACAACACCACACACACACACACACACACACACAACACACACACACACACACACACACACACACACACACACACACACACACACAACACACACACACACACACACACACACACACACACACACACACACATACACCCTTTTCCCCCAACCCTACCCTACCAAGCCCGGCCCACCCAGCCACCCCCTGTTGAGGAGGTGTTAATCACATTACTAATGATAACACTTCACACTCTTGTCATAAAGACGTATGCAGCAGTCAGGCTTTACTTCTTAAATCTCTCCCCAGCAATTACTCAATGTTCAGCCACACTGCTGTATGTGTGTGTGTGTGTGTGTGTGTGTGTGTGTGTGTGTGTGTGTGTGTGTGTGTGTGTGTGTGTGTGTGTTGTGTGGTGTTGTGTGTGTGTGTGTGTGTGTGTGTGGTGTGTGTTGTGTGTGTGTGTGTGTGTGTGTGTGTGTGTGTAGCCTAGTATGTGTAGCTTGTAGTATACACACACTGTATGTAGACGATTACGAGAGAAATACATTTCCATCTGAAAATTACATTTCACTGTATCAGCATGGGGTTTAGTCGCACTTCAGTTGGTTTTCAAGCTCTTGCCAACAACAACAGGTTTAAGATTAATTTCAGTTTGTGTCATTTCAATCTCACAAAGTGATAATTACTTACCCTCCAAGGGAAGCTACAAGAGAGACAGAATGAAGGGAAGAGAGGGAGAGAGAATGAGTAGAGAACAAATCAAAATGGGCACAGTATATTTGCAGGGAGTTCATCTTGTCAATTTTCTCCCTTCAATGGAGTGGGAGTCAGCAGGAGAAGCTGAATAATCTCTGAGAGGTTTTGTGAAGCAAAGCATTCTCAAACACTGTCATGTTTAAGATGGTCCAACTCGTCCGACTCCTGTTAACTGGTTAAAGGCTCCCAGATCCTTTGAAGGCCCTGTGTCTTTTGTCCGTGGGTGGGGGTGGGCTTAGCGGAGCAGGGACGGCTTTGTATTCTCTCTGAGGCTTTGTGCCTTTGGCCGCCATATGGGAGAGAGAAAACAGCCATATAAGTACTTAAGCAAAGTTTATATTTGCCAAGGAATTTTCGCGGCTTTGCTTTACTTTAGTGGTAAAACAATAACGAGAGGCTGAGGAAGCGATGCTAGCTAACATTATAAGCACTTATGTAAAGTTCATATTAGCAATGGAAATTTCAACCATGGCAGGAAATTCCATCCACCATCCAAGAGGCTGTACATAATACACCGTTGGTTTAGAAATCTGCCCTTTTTGTTATTTTCTTTGAGTGTCTTAGAAAAAGCGGCTGTTTTGACATTTGGAAATGAGTGCAACGGACGGATGCGAAGCGAAAGAAACCCCCCAAAACCATAATGACTGTTTTCATCTCCTCATCCAGACTTCTTTGCTGTTATTTATTTGTCTGTTCTTTCCTCTCAGACAGTAAATAAGTCTGTCCTCATGATGCTTCAGGAAAAGCCTGTGTTTAAAATCAAAGTCGCATTGCCCAGCTGTACAGTATACCTGGTTTATATATTGGTTGTTGGGAATATATTGAGAATCTGAGATTATTCAGTACACTACACATTGATAAGAATGTATAACAACTTTCATGAAGCTTTTATAAATACTTATCAATGCGTAAAAAACTATTGAGATATGTAGTAGACGTGATTGCATCAGAGCGGACACACTAAGTGCTGTGATGAGTTGGGTAATGTTTTGCTCTCTGATTTCAGGTGCTATTTCTGCCCTGCTTCCTGGCTCCGAGATTGTTGGTGGGCTTTGATTTGTGACTGGCATATCTCTTACCCAGACTGATAAACAAATCAACGATGATCCATGAAGGGCTTGAAAAACAAACCAACAGCTGAAGTGTGCTGTAAATACGTATAGAATCCCAATAATAAAGACATTTCATTTTTCATGTCAGATAATTAATCTTTCTGAAATGTGTGCTTTAACTAAACATCAAGGCCAAAATGTAGCTTACTGTACAATGACATCAATGACAAAACCACCAATCTCCAAACCTTAGGTAGTTAGACTGAAACTCTGAAACTTGGAAAGTTGGTTGCTGTAAATGTAGTTTGTTGGTACATAACGGTTCCCAACTATAGCTGGCAGTCTGGACTGGCATGAACAGCTAAACATTAGCACAAATGCACCCTGGGAGATCAGCCAAGGTATGATTAGCCCAGTGCAGTGTGGGAGATCAGTCAGGGTATGCTGCCCTACAAATTCCAACTTCAATACTCAATTCTTTAAGGGGTAATTGAATGCATATGACAAGTAGTTACTGCCCTAAAATAGATTGCTGTGTTTCAGTGTCTGAGGGGAATACACAATTAGTGGAGAGTCGCTGTTAGTTTCAAAGTCTTAGACCTTTGGAAGAAATTACCCACCATCTGAAAACCATAAAGAAAATCATACATCTACCCGTTTCAATAAAATCAAAGCAGCAAGGTTATACTATCAACAAATCAAATATATAACTGTCTTCACTGTACTATATGTTTCTTGGTTGGGGGCGGTTGTTTAAAACATCACCACAGAGACAGACATAATCCCAACCCTGCACTATGATGTCCTATATAATGTCCTATTTACTATCACTTTATTCTCTTCCACATTAGTGGAGTTATTGAAGCTCTTCAAGCAAATGCTTGTTGTCTGTGTACTGAACCATCTGTCTGGCACCAGAGCAGAGAAAAGAGAGATAAAGAGAAAGAGAGAGAAATACAGAGAGACATAAAGAGAAAGAGATGACGATAAAGAGAGAGAGAGAGAGATAGAGATCGAGCAAGAGAGAGAGAGATCAAGAGAGAGATAGAGAGAGAGACACATCCATGGCCACCCTCTCTGCCAGCTACATCTATTCATGCAGCTTAACCAGCCGTGAGATCGGCCTGGAATACCAAGTATGCGACCTGGAATACAAGTATTCCTCTCCTCCTCTCCCCCTATACACCCTTCGCTGCATCTCTTCCCTGAGTAAACCCAAGGGTCTCATCCCCCCTCCCTCCTCCCACTCAGACAGGTTGGTTTCCAGGGTGATGCTGTAGGAGGTCAGAGGGCCTGTGGGAGTGGTGAGGGGGGATACAAAGGGACGGGCGATGGGTCCATCTGGACGAGTGACCTGACATAATTAGATATCAATCCTCCTCCAAGGGAAGGGGAGGAGGGAGGGCTGAGAGAGAATGGGGGAGAAGGGGATAGAAAGAGAGAGAGAGTGTAGTCGAAGGGGGGCTGATAGATATGGGAGAAAGGGGAGAAAGGGAAAGAGGGAGAGAAGGAGTGGGAAGAGAGGAAGAGAGAGAGAGCGAGATGGAGAAAGAAGGGGGTGGGGGAAAGGAGAAAGAGAGAGTCAGTTTTAAATGCTAAGCTGATTAGCAAAGCATGTGTTTTCTGTTGATCTGAGGTGTGTGTGTGTGTGTGTGTATCGGATTCATCTGTCCGCCTGTCTCATATTGACATTTATTGGCCAGGAGATGATTGGAGAGGAGGATGAGGATGAGGAAGAGAGGGAAGAAGAAGAGAAGACAGATGCATTGGCATGTTGGCTCTGTGCCAGCATGGCACACTGGTGTCCATCAACACATTTTAAAATACAGGTGTCTTTAACTCTGGTTACATGAAATATGCATAATAAGCAATACGGACGCCTGACTGATATTGACTTGCAATCATAATTATCTCTGTCAAAATACTGTACCTCCTCACACTTCTCTTAAGCTCATTGGTGGTGGTGGCATGATGTTTTGAGTAAAGAGTGAAGACATTTTAAGCACTGATGGTCTCATTCAGTCAATATATGATACCATGGAGACTGGCCTCATTTCCCTCAGTTTGATGAGCTGATTTAAGCTATGTCATCCAATTTGGTGACCTGTGAGCCGAGGCCATGTGTGTGTTGTGGTTATGAGAGGGACAACAGGTTGTCTCTRTGGGGGATTCAACTATTCATTCACTCTGTCTGGACATTGATGGAGTCGTGCTGCTTTGTTGCTAGTTCCAAACTAAGAGACAGTGATAGTCTACTGAAGGTGATGTGTAAGATATATTTAGTGTTGTATGTATCTATAGGCGGGGGAAGGGGTATAAGTGTAGCATAGATGGTTGGGAGCCATGCCTGTGTGACACAGGAAGTTGGTGCCTGTTTAATTAGGGAGGATGGAGCGGAATTAGTGGAATGGTATCAAATACATGTGGGGCGGCAGGTAGCCTAGTGGTTAGAGCGTTGGGCCAGTAACCGTAAAGGTTGCTAGATCAAATCCCCGAGCTGACAAGGTAAAAATCTGTTGTTCTGTTCCTAGGCTGTCATTGTAAATAAGCATTTGTTCTTAACTGACTTGCCTAGTTAAAAAAATAGAAACTGTGTGTGATGAGTAACCTTGCATTTGCACCCAGAGCTAATACAAAGGCTTTAGCTCAGCCGGTTAACATAGTCTTGTGGCACAGCATACCTGGGTTCGGACATGTTAGCTCATGAACATACAATACAATAAATTAAGCACTTCTCTTGTATACATTTATAGAGAGGGAGAGGCAGAGGACAGAAAATGAAGGGAATGTAACGGGCAAGAGGAGAGAAAAGGCAAGTGTTTTTGTGTTGGTTTGTTGGAGGCTTGTTTGAAGTGAAATAAGGTGTAATTATCAGGAGGAAAAGAGCCAGAGGCGCCTGTGGAACAATGCAGGGCTCTATGCAGGGAGGTAGTGTGAGTTAAGCACTCTCAGCTGTGCTCACACTGTCAGCATGTTTACCCCGCATTCACACCCTGAGCCTGGCCACATCTCTCTCTCCCTCCCTCCCACTCTCTATCAGTCCCCCCCCTCTCTCTCTCACTCTCAATTCAATTCAATTCAAGGGCTTTATTGGCATGGGAAACATATGTTAACATTGTCAAAGCAAGTGAAGTAGATAATATACAAAAGTGAAATAAACAATAAAACTCTCTCTCTCGCACACTCTCTATCAGTCCCCCCTTTCTCTCTCTGAGATACGGTATGCGATGTGTGGGAGCAGGAGTGTGCATATTTACTTTAGAGATAGGTGTTAAATTTCACCTTTACTTGTTAGTAAACACAAGCCATGTACTTATCAGAGACTTTATTACCGGCTGACATAATATAACTGTCTTCTTTAAGAGAGGGGAGAGGTGATGGGTTGTGAGAAGAGAGGGTGTCTTTAGGGATAGTAGAGATCTATTTAGGATGTGTTTGCTAAGATTAAACACGAAGGTGAGAATCAGACATACCTGAGTGGTCATCTTACTCACTGTGCCGAGGAGAGGTAGGAGAAACTATGATGCCACACGTACGCACACACACACAAACGCACACACACACACACGTACTCACACACACACACATACGCACACACACTTTTAAAAATATTGTAAAAGAAGATCCAAACTGGTGACCTAGTCTAGAGCATCTGAGCTGGTTGAACAACACATGCAAGCACTTCCAGCTGCATACATTTGATGCATTTACATGCAAATGATTTTTACATTTGACCCAAACTTGTGACCGAACGTTATGTGGGGAATAGCTCCAGTGGGGAATCATTTGAGCTGAGTGGGAGCAGAGGCTACTAAGTGAATCATTATTTTAGTAATTAATCACAGCAGAATAGGTCCGTGGGGCTCTGTAATGCGGTGAACCATCACAGCTGGAACAGCTACTCCCAACTAACTCATGAAGCTTAATTAGCTAGGCTTTAGCCAAGTACAGCAGGCTGCACAGAGCTTCAAGTCAAAGGAGTTACAAAAACAAAAGGCTTCACAAGGTTTCCAGTTAAACAAACAAAAGTTGAAACCAAAGTTTCATTTTTTTTTCTACAGGAATCCAATTCGAAAACTGCTAAGGTCAAACAATTGTCTTTACTGGTTGTGGTCCACTTAGTTCTACCCTCGACCCTGAGTTATTTTAACGAGACATCATTTACCTGAGGTGATTTGACACAGTACATGGTATCTCTCTCTGTTTTTGAAGGAGACTAGCGGTGCGTGGCGGAGGGAGTGGAGCGGGGGATGGATGATGATATCGTTAGCAGGGTAATTATTAGGTCATATGGTCTTTATGAGGGATATCAGAGCCCAGGCACGATCCCCTTCACACAACTGGGTCTGATCCAAATACATTAATTAGCCGAAAGTGTTGAATTTAAGAAAAATATAAAAAGGTTAAGCCTATCTGCTATCCTCCTGGACTGATTATTAGTGTCCACTATTTCATGTAAATAATATTTTTAATCACTTGTTGTTGGTCATTAATGAGGAGAACACTGTCAAGGAAAAATAACTGATGGTGTAATTTTAGACTAAGTCCTYGAAACAAAAGGATAATTAAGGTAAAATAAAATAATAAATAATAAAAGGTAAAAATAAAGTATTTATGCTGCAAATGAAAGAAACATGAACATAAAACTCTCACCTGTCATGTTGGATATTTTAATAGCCTCTAATTGTCCACGCCACATCTAAGACTAATGAAGACATAACAGTGGGTAGTAGGGGTGCTGAGGGTGCTGCAGCACCCCTGATAAATTCCCACCAAATTAGCTCACTAGGCCTTTATTACTCCTGTCTGAGCGGAGAAAAATACTCGTCAGACAATCTGTAGTTAAACAGTGTGTATGTGTGTGCGTGCATTTGTGCTTTTTGTGTGTGTGTGTGTGTGTGTGCACGTGCGTACATGTGTTTGTGTGTGTCTCACAGTATGTGCCTTATCATCCAGTCCCTTCACCCAGTTAGTTATTGTAGCTGCTAACTGCACCAAATAGCAGAGCTGAGTGTATCCCAGCACCTTTAAAAGGCTGTTAGACGTGACCAATGTGCATAACTGGTGTTCAATACTCATTTCAATCTCACCAAAGACATTGTACAGCCAAAAAACACTCGCTATGTGAACACAGACATAGCCACATACACACGCAAGTGCACACACACACAAACACACACACACACAAATAAGGTACATTAAAGATAGGATCATGTGGCGTCAGAGGATAGAGGAAGCTTACAGCAGTGAGTGACATCTCTCATCTCCACAGAGCCAGCAGACACAAGCCTGGGTTATAGGGATTAGGACAAAACAAAACAGTTTATTCAACCTATCACACACATCCTAAAGGCTATAGATTGTGTGTGTTTGTGTTTGTGTGTGTGTGTGTGTATGCATGTGTAAATGTGTGTGTGTGTGTGTGTTCACCCTTTTTATCTGTCAATCTGGTCTATTAGGCAAAAACAATCTCATGCAGTAATACAATGATTAATGTAACACAGCAGAAGACCATCCGAAACTACTTTCTGGTGCACTAGATTGCAGCACTCATAACCATCACATGGTGAGGCTGATGTGATGTGACACATGACAGCAGAAACATCCAGCCCCCTGCAGTACCAGAGAGGAGAGAGGGCTAGATGCATGTCTGTCTCCTAAAAGCATCCAGCCCCCTGCAGTACCAGAGAGGAGAGAGTGCTTGATGCATGTCTGTCTCTTAGAAGCATCCAGCCCCCTGCAGTACCAGAGGGGAGAGAGTGCTTGATGCATGTCTGTCTCCTAGAAGCATCCAGCCCCCTGCAGTACCAGAGGGGAGAGAGTGCTTGATGCATGTCTGTCTCTTAGAAGCATCCAGCCCCCTGCAGTCCCAGAGGGGAGAGAGTGCTTGATGCATGTCTGTCTCTTAGAAACATCCAGCCCCTGCAGTCCAGAGGGGAGAGAGTGCTGATGCATGTCTGTCTCTTAGAAGCATCCAGCCCCTTGCAGTCCAGAGGGGAGAGAGTGCTTGATGCATGTCTGTCTCTTAGAAGCATCCAGCCCTTGCAGTCCCAGAGGGGAGAGAGTGCTTGATGCATGTCTGTCTCCTAGAAACATCCAGCCCTTGCAGTACCAGAGGGGAGAGAGTGCTTGATGCATGTCTGTCTCTTAGAAGCATCCAGCCCCTTGCAGTCCCAGAGGGGAGAGAGTGTTTGATGCATGTCTGTCTCCTAGAAGCATCCAGCCCCTTGCAGTCCCAGAGAGGAGAGAGTGCTTGATGCATGTCGGTCTCCTAGAAGCATCCAGCCCCCTGCAGTACCAGAGAGGAGAGAGGGCTTGATGCATGTCTGTCTCCTAGAAACATCCAGCCCCCTGCAGTCCAGAGGGGAGATAGTGCTTGATGCATGTCTGTCTCTTAGAAGCATCCAGCCCCCTGCAGTCCCAGAGGGGAGAGAGTGCTTGATGCATGTCTGTCTCTTAGAAGCATCCAGCCCCTTGCAGTACCAGGGGGAGAGAGTGCTTGATGCATGTCTGTTCTTAGAACATCCAGCCCCCTGCAGTCCCAGAGGGGAGAGAGTGCTTGATGCATGTCTGTCTCTTAGAAGCATCCAGCCCTTGCAGTCCCAGAGGGGAGAGAGTGCTTGATGAATGTCTGTCTCTTAAAAACATCCAGCCCCTGCAGTCCCAGAGGGAGGAGGTGCTTGATGCATGTCTGTCTCTTAGAAACATCCAGCCCCCTGCAGTCCCAGAGGGGAGAGTGCTTGATGCATGTCTGTCTCTAGAAGCATCCAGCCCCTGCAGTCCCAGAGGGGAGAGAGTGCTTGATGCATGTCTGTCTCTTAGAAGCATCCAGCCCCTTGCAGTCCAGAGGGAGAGAGTGCTTGATGCATGTCTGTCTCTTAGAAACATCCAGCCCCTTGCAGTACCAGAGGGGAGAGAGTGCTTGATGCATGTCTGTCTCTTAGAAGCATCCAGCCCCTTGCAGTCCCAGAGGGGAGAGAGTGCTTGATGCATGTCTGTCTCTTAGAAACATCCAGCCCCCTGCAGTCCCAGAGGGGAGAGAGTGCTTGATGCATGTCTGTCTCTTAGAAGCATCCAGCCCCCTGCAGTGCCAGAGGGAGAGAGTGTTTGATGCATGTCTGTCTCTTAGAAACATCCAGCCCCTGCAGTCCAGAGGGGAGAGAGTGCTTGATGCATGTCTATCTAGAAACATCCAGCCCCCTGCAATCCCAGAGGGGAGAGAGTGCTTGATGCATGTCTGTCTCTTAGAAACATCCAGCCCCCTGCAGTCCCAGAGGGGAGAGAGTGCTTGATGCATGTCTGTATCTAAGAAACATCCAGCCCTTGCAGTGCCAGAGGGGAGAGGGCTAGATGCATGTCTGTCTCTTAGAAACATCCAGCCCCTTGCAGTACCAGAGGGGAAGAGTGCTTGATGCATGTCTGTCTCCTAGAAGCATCCAGCCCCTTGCAGTCCAGAGGGGAGAGAGGCTAGATGCATTGTCTCTTACAAACATCCAGCCCTTGCAGTCCCAGAGGGGAGAGAGTGCTAGATGCATGTCTGTCTCCTAGAAGCATCCAGCCCCTTGCAGTCCCAGAGGGGAGAGAGTGCTTGATGCATGTCTGTCTCTTAGAAGCATCCAGCCCCTTGCAGTCCCAGAGGGGAGAGAGGGCTTGATGCATGTCTGTCTCCTAGAAGCATCCAGCCCCCTGCAGTCCCAGAGGGGAGAGAGTGCTTGATGCATGTCTGTCTCTTAGAAGCATCCAGCCCCTTGCAGTCCCAGAGGGGGAGAGGGCTTGATGCATGTCTGTCTCCTAGAAGCATCCAGCCCCCTGCAGTGCCAGAGGGAAGAGTGCTTGATGCATGTCTGTCTCTTAGAAACATCCAGCCCCTTGCAGTCCCAGAGGGGAGAGAGTGCTTGATGCATGTCTGTCTCTTAGAAACATCCAGCCCCCTGCAGTCCAGAGGGAGAGAGTGCTTGATGCATGTCTGTCTCTTAGAAGCATCCAGCCCCTTGCAGTCCCAGAGGGGAGAGAGTGTTGATGCATGTCTGTCTCTTAGAAGCATCCAGCCCCCTGCAGTCCCAGAGGGGAGAGAGTGCTTGATGCATGTCTGTCTCTTAGAAACATCCAGCCCCTTGCAGTCCCAGAGGGGAGAGAGTGCTTGATGCATGTCTGTCTCTTAGAAGCATCCAGCCCCTCGCAGTCCAGAGGGGAGAGAGTGCTTGATGTATGTCTGTCTCTTAAAGGACACTTTTATGCTGCTTCCAGCCCCACTTCAGTTAAACTTCACATCATTTAAGCACATGTTTTGAAATAGAGGCATGCCCTCAGTGTTTTGACTGACAGGCCCTCTGGTAGACCACAACATTAGATGTGGAATGGAGTAGGTATGGGGGTCTCAGTTGGTTTAGTAAAACCGAGTCTTTCTCAGGGGGTGTTTCTGTTCTGTCAGCCCTGGATCCTGACATGGGACATTCCTTTTCTTTCTTTCTTTCTTTCTTCTTTCTTTCTTTCTTTCTTTCTTTCTTTCTTTCTTTCTTTCTTTCTTTCTTTCTTTTTTCTTTCTTTCCTTTCTTTTCTTCTACACCCCCCCCTCTCTCTCTCCCTCCCCCACTCATTGTCAAGCCAATTAGGACACCGTGACATCACTGGGTCCCTGGAGCCATGGTGAGATGCATTCCTTCCTGGCCTTGGGATTATGTTTGACTGGTAAATGGAACGTGAACATATGAATATTCATGTTTTTTTTTTTTTTGAAACATGAACATTCATATGTGACAAGTATGGTTTATTAACAAAGTGAAACTTAATTTCCATTGACATCTATTCATTATAACACTGCCAAACAACACAAATAACCAAAGACATGATTTATCCACACATAAAACACACATATCAGATGAATAGAAATGTATGTATGAATGAATGGCAACTGATTAAGTGGGTTGTGGTCAAAGCCATTGGCTAGGCAGTGGAAGGTCATAGGTCTCGACTGTGAGATGAGTCATGGAGAGCTGACCTGGTGTAACCATGAATCCATGTTGGACACGGCCAATCGGCCAATCAGACTGAACACATTCACTTCAAAGGTTCTAGTCAGCCAGAGGTCCATCAGAGAGCAAGTCAGGGCACAGGAGAGCCAATGAAACATCCGGACAAGATTCTGGCTCTGAGAGATCTATCAAAAGAGAAATCTACATTTTTCAGTATTTCTCACGATGCATATCTTCTAGGTCAGGTATTCCCATGCACGCACAATGCCGTCGGGGGTACGCCAAATAAAAACATGATTCACATTTTAAAAAATTTAAATAATAATAATTCAAACAGTCAATTTATATTTTACAACAGGCTATACATTTGGGTGAGTTTTTTTTCTCACCTGAGTAGCCTCGTTTCACTGGCAAAAATAAAATGAAAACATCTAGTGTTCAGAGAAATAACAACGCAATGTCAAATACAGGTACCCTAGTCAAATAATTAACATCCAATCACATTAACAGTTACTCTCTCGCGGGAATTCCACTAACGGCCCGTACTTAATGTAGCCAAACTTAGCTGCTGCTCATTCCGTTTGCTCGAATATGGATAAATGGTTAAAAAAAGTAAGGTCCGCGTCCATAGAGACACATACCAGCTCTACTGGTAGTACTGCTACTACCAGCAGTACTACACCTGCACCTGTCGACAACACAAGATGTTCTGCTTCAACGAACACATCCAATGCTAGCATCAGTAATTCTACATTTGTTGTGAGCCCAGCTAGCATGGACATTGACAGTTGTGAATCTGATGCAGCCGAAGAGCTACTGCCCCCTTACCCGGGAAAGCACCAAACAACAGACAGGGATGTTGGACCATCAAAGAGGTGCAAATATGATGAACTACATTGATTTGGGGTTCACTTATATTGGGAGTAGTGCCTTTCCTCAGCCACAGTGTGTTATATGTGCAAAAGTACGATCTCACAACTAGATGAAACCTTCAATTTGGGCAGACATTTAGAAACAAAACATGCCAATTAGAAAAAATAAGCCATGGGAGTTTTTTGAGTGAGAATTAACACAACGTTTGAGTAGTAAGACATGTATAAAAGCAACAGATACCATTAATAAGAAGGGGCTAGAAGCGTCTTATATGGTGAGCTACCGAGTGGCTAGGACAGGCAGGCCCCATACTATTGTGGATGACTTAATTCTTCCTGCTGCTCAGGATATGGCTGGGACAATGCTGGGGGAAAAGTCCCAAAAAACTATATAGACAATGCCTTCATCAAACAACACTGTATCACGACGCATCAGTGACATGGCAGGAGATGTTTTGAAACAATTACTGCTTCGCATATAAGCCAGTGATTTCTATGCGTTATAGATGGAGGAGTCAACAGATGTGGCGGCTTGGCACAGCTGCTGGTATATGTCCATTATGTTTATGGGGGGTCTGTTAAGGAATACATACTCTTCTGCTAACCACTGGAAACCAGGACAACAGGAGAGGATATTTTTAAAGTACTAGACAGCATTGTGACATCAAATGTAAAAAGTAAAATGGCGCTGGAAGACATGGCAGCAGTTTTACGGGCGCCTAACCAATTGTGCTATTATGTGTTTTTTTTCTCGCATTATTTGTAACTTATTTTGTACATAATGTTTCTGCAACCGTATCTTACGGCAAAAAAGAGCTTCTGGATATCAGGACAGCGATCACTCACCTTGGATAAGACAAAGATTTTTTCTTCAACGAGCAGGACACCCGGGATATACTGCTAACACCCGACAATGCCAACATCCCCGTTATTGGCAAGAGAAAGAGATGCAGGTAGAGGACACAGATCGGGGTGCCTCGTAAGGATCCGCAGAAGCCGAGTGGGAAAGCTGCCGTCAATATTACTCACCAAAGTACAATCATTGGATAATAAATTAGGCAAGATACGATCACGAATATCCTACCAATGGGACATCAAAAACTGTAACATCTTATGTTTCGCGGAATCGTGGCTGAAAGATGAGATGGATATTCAGCTATCAGGATATATGCTGCAATGGCTAGATAGAACAGCTTATTTACCACCACAAACAGATGCTGGCACTAAGACCGCACTCAGTCAGCTGTATAAGGAAATAATCAAACAGGAAACCGCTCACCCAGAGGTGGTGCTCCTAGTGGCCGGAGACTTTAATGCAGGGAAACTTAATTCAGTTTAACCTAATCTCTATCAACATGTTAAATGCGCAACCAGAGGGAAAAAAAATTCTAGATCACCTGTACTCCAGACACAGAGACGCGTATAAAGCTCTCCCTCACCCTCCATTTGGTAAATCTGACCACAATTCTACCCTAACTGATTCCTGCTTACAAGCTAAAATTATAGCAGGAAGCACCAGTGACTCGGTCTACAATAAAGTGGTCAGATGAAGCAGATGCTGAACTACAGAACTGTTTTGCTATCACAGACTGGAACATGTTCCGGGATTCTTCCGATTGCATTGAGGAGTACACCACATCAGTCACTGGCTTTATCAATAAGTACATCGAGGACGTCGTCCTCTCAGTGACTGTACGTACATACCCCAACCAGAAGCCATGGATTACAGTCAACATTCGCACTGAGCTAAAGGGTAGAGCTGCCGCTTTCAAGGTGCGGGACTCTAACCCGGAAGCTTACAAGAAATCCCGCTATGCCCTCCGACGAACCATCAAACAGGCATAGCGCCAATACAGGGCTAAGATTGAATCGTACTACACCAGCTCCGACACTCATCTTATGTGGCAGGGCTTGCAAACTATTACAGACTACAAAAGGAAGCACAGCCGTGAGCTGCCCAGTGACACGAGCCTACCAGACGAGCTAAATCACTTCTATGCTTGCTTCGAGGCAAGCAACACTGAGGCATGCATGAGAGCATCAGCTGTTTCGGACGACTGTATGATCACGCTCTCCATAGCCGACTTGAGTAAGACCTATAAACAGGTCAACATTCACAAGGCCGCTGGGCCAGACGGATTACCAGGACGTGTGCTCCGGGCATGTGCTGACCAACTGGCAGGTGTCTTCACTGACATTTTCAACATCTCCCTGATTGAATCTGTAATACCAACATGTTTAAAGCAGACCACCATAGTCCCTGTGCCAAAGAACACTAAGGTAACCTGCCTAAATGACTACAGACCCGTAGCACTCATGTCCGTAGCCATGAAGTGCTTTGAAAGGCTGGTCATGGCTCACACCAACACCATGATCCCAGAAACCCTAGACACACTCCAATTTGCATACCGCCCAAACAGATCCACAGATGATGCAATATCTATTGCACTCCACACTGCCCTTTCCCACCTGGACAAAAGGAACACCTACGTGAGAATGCTATTCATTGACTACAGCTCAGCGTTCAACACCATAGCACCCTCAAAGCTCATCATTAAGCTAAGGATCCTGGGACTAAACACCTCCCTTTGCAACTGGATCCTGGACTTCCTGACGGTCCGCCCCAGGTGGTGAGGGTAGGTAGCAACACATCTGCCACGCTGATCCTCAACACCGGAGCCCCTCAGGGGTGCGTGCTCAGTCCCCTCCTGTACTCCCTGTTCACCCACAACTGCGTGGCCAGGCACAACTCCAACACCATCATTAAGTTTGCAGATGACACGACAACGATGCGACAGCCTACAGGGAGGAGGTCAGGGACCTGGCCGGGTGGTGCCAGAATAGCAACCTATCCCTCAACAAAACCAAGACTAAAGAGATGATTGTGGACTACAGGAAAAGGAGGACCAAGCAGGCCCCCATTCTCATCGATGGGGCTGTAGTGGAGCAGGTTGAGAGCTTCAAGTTCCTTGGTGTCCACATCAACAACAAACTAGAATGGTCCAAACACACCAAGACAGTCATGAAGAGGGCACGACAAAGCCTATTCCCCCTCAGGAAACTAAAAAGATTTGGCATGAGTCCTGAGATCCTCAAAAGGTTCTACAGCTGCAACATCGAGAGCATCCTGACTGGTTGCATCACTGCCTGGTACGTAAACTGCTCGGCCTCCGACCGCAAGGCACTACAGAGGGTAGTGCGTACGGCCCAGTACATCACTGGGGCTAAGCTGCCTGCTATCCAGAACCTCTACACCAGGCGGTGTCAGAGGAAGGCCCTAAAAATGGTCAAAGACCCCACTGTTCTCTCTACTACCGCATGGCAAGCGGTACCGGAGCGCCAAGTCTAGGACCAAAAGGCTTCTCAACAGCTTTTACTCCCAAGCCATAAGGCTTCTGAACAGGTAACCAAATGGCTATCCGGACTATTTGCATTGTGCCCCCCCCCCACCCCTCCAACCCCTCTTTTATGCTGCTGCTACTCTCTGTTTATCATATATGCATAGTCACTTTAACTATACAGTCATGTACATACTACCTCAACTAACCGGTGCCTGTATATAGCCTCGCTACTGTTATTTTCACTGTCTTTTTACTTTTTTATTTTTTTTATTTTTTACTTATCTATTGTTCACCTAATAACATTTTTTTACTTAAATTTCACTGTTGGTTAGGGCCTGTAAGTAAGCATTTCACTTGTTGTATTCGGTGCACGTGACAAATAAACTTGGTTTGATTTTAAATGGATTTTGGTGGTCAAGATGTTTTGGTATCTGTACTGATGGCGCAAAGGCCATGACAGGGAGACATAGTGGAGTAGTAATGCGCGTGCAAGCAGTTGCTCTCGACGCCACTTGGGTACACTGCAGCATCCACTGAGAGGCTCTTGCTGCCAAAGGAATGTCTGACAGCTTGAAAGACGTTTTGGACACAGTGAAAATGGTTAACTTTGTTAAAGCAAGGCCCCTGAACTCTTGTGTATTTTCTGTACTATGCAGTGATATGGGCAGCTACCATGTAACGCTTTTACAACATACTGTGTGCTGGTAGGGGCAAAGTATTGACAGATTTTTAAAAATTGAGAGCCAAGCTTAAAGTTTTCTTTACTGACCATAATTTTCACGCTTGCATGATGACAAGTTTCTCACACGACTGGCCTATCCGGGTGATGTTTTTTCGTGCCTGAATGATCTGAATCTAGGATTACAGGGACTCGCCGCAACTATATTCAATGTGCAGGACAAAATTGAGGCTATGATTAAGAATTTGGAGCTCTTCTCTGTCTGCATTAAGGACAACACACAGGTCTTTCCATCATTGTATGATTTTTTGTGTGCAAATGAACTCAAGCTTACGGACAATGTCAAATGTGATATAGCGAAGCACCTGAGTGAGTTGGGTGCGCAATTACTTTCCCGAAACGGATGACACAAACAACTGCATTCAATATCCCTTTCTTTTTTTGTTTTTTTACCCATTTTCTCCACAATTTCATGGTATCCAATTGGTAGTTACAGTCTTGTCTCATCGCTGCATCTCCCGCACGGACTCGAGAGAGGCGAAGGTCGAGAGTCATGTGTCCTCCGAAACACAACCCAACCAAGCCGCACTGCTTCTTGACACAATGCCCACCTAACCCAGAAGCCAGCTGCACCAATGTGTCGGAGGAAACACCGTACACCTGGCGACCATGTCAGCGTGCACTGCCCACCACAGGAGTCACTAGTGCACGATGGGACAAGGACATCCCTGCCGGCCAAACCCTCTCCTAACCCAGACGACGCTGGGCCAATTGTGCACCACCACATGGGTCTCCCGGTCATGGCTGGCTGCGACAGAGCCTGGACTCAAACCCAGAATCTCTAGTGGCACAACTAGCACAACTAGCAGTGACTTAGACCACTGCACCACTTGGTAGGCCCTCTTTATCCCTTTCATGCCATGCCTCCAGTCCACTTACCGATACCTGAACAAGAGAGCCTCATCGAAATTGCGGTTTTGTGAAAATGTAATTTAATCAGAAGCCACTGCTAGATTTCTGGATTGGGCTGTGCTCAGAGTATCCTGCCTTGGCAAATCACGCTGTTAAGACACTGATGCCCTTTGCAACCATGTACCTCTGTGAGAGTGGATTCTCGGCCCTCACTGGCATGAAAACTAAATACAGGCACAGACTGTGTAGAAAATTATTTAAGACTGAGACTCTCTCCAATACAACCCAACATTGCAGAGTTATGTGCATCCTTTCCAGCACACCCTTCTCATTAACCTGTGGTGAGTGATTTATAATTTTTGATGAACAAATAAAGTTTTATATGTAAGATGGTTAAATAAAAAGCTAAATGATTAATTATTATAATATTATTATTTGTGCCCTGGTCCTATAAGAGCTCTTTGTCACTTCTCACAAGCCGGGTTGTGACAAAAACTCACACTCATTCTTATGTTTAATAAATGTATCGTATAGTGTGTGTGTGGCAGGCTTACAATGATGGCAAAAAACAACATTTGAGAGTGTGCTGACCCTGGTGCTAGAGGGGGTACGCAGCGGGAGGTTGAATGTTTGAAGGGGTACGGGACTATAAAAAGTTTGGGAACCACTGCTCTCGGTCGTATATTATATTTGTTTCTGATTGTTCCAGTTGGGAAATGTCATTAACATTTTGACAGGTATTTTTTTTAGTTAGTTCTTATGAATTTCTGTACTATTAAAAAAGTGCTACCCAGTTGTCTATATAAATACATTTTAGGTAGATTTACCCAGATTTACAGGTAGAACAGGTAATATCAAATGAGGATTCTGCTATCACCCCTCCACTGCTATCACCCCTCCACTGCTATCACCCCTCCACTGCTATCACCCCTCCACTGCTATCACCCCTCCACTGCTATCACCCCTCCACTGCT
>NW_019944623.1:48949-52398 GCF_002910315.2 Salvelinus sp. IW2-2015
GGGACTACTGTCTCTGGTCGTATTTAAATTATTTGTTCTGGATTGTCCAGTGGAAATGTCATTAAACAGTTTTTGACAGGTATATTTTTTTAGTTAGTTGTCTTATGAATTTCTGTACTATTAAAAAGTGCTACACAGTTGTCTATATAAGATACATTTTAATGTTAGTTACCAATTTACAGGTAGAACAGGTATATCAAATGAGATTCTGGCTATCCTTACGCTACCTCACAACCTCACGCTATCACCCCTCCACTGCTATCAACCCCTCACTGCTATCACCCCTCCACTGCTATCGTACCCCTCCACTGCTATCACCCTCACGTGCTATACCTTACTCGTCCTTCACTGCTATCAACTGCCTCACTGTACACCCTCATGGCTATCCTCCATGCTAACCCTCCATTGTTACTTTTTTGCCCATGCTTCATTGGCCTACGTATCACCTCCACTGCTATCACTCCACTTGCTATCAACCTCCTGCTATCACCCTCCCACTGCTAGTCACCCTCCACTGCTATCACCCCGCTCATCCATGCATACCCCGTCTCACTGCTATTTACACCCCTCCACTGCATCACCCTCCTTCCACTGCTATCACCCCTCCACTGCTATCACCCTCCACTGTATCTACCCTCCACGCTATCACCCCTCCATGACCCCTCTGCAATACCTCCCTGTATCACCCGCGTATACATGAAGGAGACATTGCTAATCAAATCAGTGAACGTGCAATCATAGAAATCTCCCCTCCCAAGGATTTCTATATGTACATTAATGACAGCAATCCTCCTGTTTTACCCATTCTAAGATAACAGTGCTGTTTCTCACACAGCGACATCTTTCCCTACAATGGAAATGACACTTCACACGTCACCGGTCAATGTTAACGATAGTTGAAATATAAATGACAGCTTTAGATTGAGAATGAATTGTACAGTGCGAACACGTAGTGGGGAAAAAGTGATCTGTGTTGTCAACTTCGACCAACAAAGACATAATTGAAGCAATAGTGACAGTATGTTATCCATATTTGGACACTTTTTTTGGCGGAAAGCAGCTCAATCTTGGAAATCACCTCAGTCACTTGGATGGTTGCAATGGAAACCTAGTTTCAGTTAACTATAGTGGATCCGTTGCTGATGATGGACACATGATCTGATGGGTTGATCGCTAGGCTTTTCTAATGCCTGTGTCTATATTTAAACCTATTAATTGGATGGATGTCGTTGCTGTCACAACATGTTCAATGAGGAGAAATGACAATGAGAGGAACCATAATTTTGTATGGTGGTTGTTTTCACACTTTGAATGTTCATTTATGTTGTAGATCTTAGTCTAGTTCCTGTCTGTGTCTCTGAATAGGACTTCTTGGGTGTTGGGCCTCTAGAAAGGGCGAGACGGACAGGCAGCGGAGGGCCGTTGTTGGGAGAGGAAGACCTAAGCTGTCTGTCGCCTGCACGGATGGATAAATGGAACGCGTGACTCATCAGACCAAACAGGGGATTAGCTGGTAATGATCTGGCTAATGGTTTTGAAATTGTAATTATCTGCCCTGTGCTGCTACGCTTGTGTCGGATCTGGGTGGTAGAGACAGAGAGGAGAGAGAGGGGGGAGTGGGGGATGGGGTGGGAGAGAGAAAGAGAGAGAGAGAGAGAGAGCGAGAGAGAGAGAGAAGGGGTGGAATATAAAAAAAGTGACACATTTGAAGCAGACAAATAAATACCTATTACAATCACTGCTACTTTGCACTTATACTCTCAGGTGTCTCTCCGTCTGTCGTCTCTAGTGGGGAATTTTTTTTGTCCAATCAAGAGCATTTGCAGCCCAAGAGCATTGTGTAATTTAGGAGAGGATCATGGGTAAAGATATTGCACTGGTTGGATAAAAAGTGTATTCATGGTGCAAACATGGACATTTGTCCTAATCGGAGATTATAGTATCTGATGAAACCCTCTTAAACCACATTCTCTTTAAGCAACAATGTCTTATGCTTTAGGCGTTACCTGGGAAAATACCTAAAAACAGAACTCAACTGCTTCTTTAGGCCTACACCAAATCAAGTCATCTGCTTTAGCTAAGCCTGACTGAATATTGTCAGAATGTTCAGAACAAGATGTTCATGACAAAAAGGAAAAGGATTTCATAACAACTAGTCAACCATAGTGTCCTGTCACTGTGAGTATCTACTGCCACCTACAGAACACCTTACAGAACAGTGTACCAGCAGAGAGACTCAGGCTCATGGTTACACTGCCACCTACAGAACACCTTACAGAACATACAGAACGTGTACCAGCAGAGAGGACTCAGGCTCATGGTTGCACTGCTTACCCTACAGATAACACCTTACGAAACAGTTATCCAGACAGAGAAGGGATCAGGCTCATGGTTGCACTGCTCAGCCTACAGATACCACCTTACGAACCATTGTACCAGGAGAGTTACTAGGCTTGACATGGTGCACATGCCACCGGAGAAGGCAGAAAACCATTACACAATCAGTGTACCAGCAGAGAGGACTTCGCCCGCGTCTGCGCCTGCACTGCCACCTACAGAACACCTTACCAGAACAGTGTTACCAGCAGAGAGGGACTCAGGCTCATGGTTGGCACGCCACCTACAGAAAACACCTTACAGAAAACAGTGTACAGCAAAGAGAGACTCAGCTCAATGGTTTGCACTGCAACACCTACAGAACACCTTACAGAGACACGAGCGATGTACCGAGCAGAGAGGAGACTCAGGCTCAGCTCTGCACTGCCACCTACCAGAACCACCTTACAGAACAGCTTTACCGCAGAGAGGATCAAGGCTCATTGTTGCACTGCCCACCTTACAGAAACCTTACAGAAAACAGCTTGTACCCGGAAAGAGGAGACTCAGGACCTCTCAAATGTTGCACTGACCACTACAGAACACTTACAGAACAGATGTTCCGGAGAGAGACTCAGCTCATGTTTCACACTGCCACCTACAGACACACTTACAGACAGCACCGCAGAGGACTTCACGGCTCTGGTTAGCACTGCCACCTACAGACACACCTTACAGAAACAGCTGTACCCAGACGAAGACTCAGGGCTCATTGGTGCACTGCCACTACAGAACACCTTACGAACAGTTACCAGCAGAGAGACTTCAGGGCTCATGGTTGCCACTTGCCACCTACAGACACCTTTACAGAACAGTGTACCAGCGAGAGACTCAGAGGCGTCATGGTTTGCCCACTGCCACTACAGAACACCCTTACAGAACATTGTACCAAACAGGAGAGGGACTCAGGCTTATTGGTTGCACTAGCCACCTAACAGAACACCTTACGCAAACAGTTGTACCAGCAGAGAAGGACTTCAGGCTTCATGGTTGCACTGCCACCTACAGAAACACCTTACAGAACAGGTACCAGCAGAGAGGGGGACTAGGGCTCATGGTTGCGACCTGCGCCT
>NW_019944623.1:55281-66892 GCF_002910315.2 Salvelinus sp. IW2-2015
CACTGCCACCTACAGAACACCTTACAGAACAGTGTACCGGCAGAGAGACTCAGGCTCATGGTTGCACTGCCACCTTTTGGATTACTATGGCCATACTTTTAATATTAGCCAACTACCATTCCACTAATAAAAAAGTATAAAAAAGTCTATTAACTATTTACTAAAGTGTATTAACTATATAAAACTTGACAAAAGGTACAGCAAGCTTGCATGTGTGTGCATGCGTTTGTGTGTGTGTGTGTGAGAGAGAGAGAGAGAAACTGGTTTCGGTTGGCCTGGCCGAGTCTGCCTGTTACCATTCAGCAGCTCTCTCACGCATCTACCGGATGTGTGTGTGTGTGTGTTTGTGTAAGTCTGTGTGTGTGTGTGTGTGTGTGTGTGTGTGTGGGTTTGTGTAATCATGTGTGTGTGGTTTTGTGTGTGTGTGTTGTGTGTGTAGTGGTTGTTGTTGTGGTTGTGGTGTGTGGTGTGTGTGTGTGTGTGTTGAAGGTTTAACTTTCTGGGACCAGAAGTCCCTACAAGAAATAGTAAACGAACAAAAAGTTGACCACTGGGACATTTGTTAGTCCCCACAAGGTCAAATGCTATTTCTAGGGGTTTTAGTTAAGGTTAGAATTAGTGTTAGGGTTAGAATTAAGTTTAAATATTAAGTTAGGAGCTAGGTAGTTGTAGGGTTAGGGTTAGGAGCTAGGCTTAGTTTAGGTTATAAAGTTTAGGTTTTGGGTTAGAGTTAGGTTAGGTTAGTTAGTAGAGTACGGGTTAGGTTTAGGTTAGGGTTAGGGTTAGGGAAAATAGGATTTTGATTGGACTGAATTGTATGTCCCCACAAAGTTACCTGACAAGACTGTTGTGGTCGTGTGTTGTGTGTGTGTGTGTGTGTGTTGGTGTGTTGTGTTGTGTGGTGTGTGTGTGTGTGTGTGTTTGGTGTGGTTGTGTGTTGTGTGTTGTGGTTGTGTGTGTGGTGAATGAAAAAAGGGAGCTGTTTCAGCCATTCCCCAAAAATAACATACATTATTAAATAATGAGTTTAAAATACAGGTGAAATAGAGTCCATGTACTTTGGGCTTTGATTTTTAAGTCGCGTGTCAAGATGAAACTATTCCCACCTAGGAATCCTTTTAGTGAGATTTGTTTAAACTGATTACGTAGGCACGTAGAACTATCCCTGCACTGACGCTGGTTGGTCATGTAAATAAACTCAAGCCGTCTTTTTATATCGTTTTGCAATAGGCCATTGTACGTACAAGGCCCATGTGATACATTGGATAATCACATTTCTGAATTTCTGAAAATAACTGTAGGCCTATGGCAATTATTAACATATTGGGATGTTAAATCACTCCAACGAAGATTCGGAGGAGGAGGGAGAGAGATGGAGGAAGAGCGAAATATGTTTCTATTGTGACAATTTTTTTCTCTGGTTTCATACCAGGTAGGCTATGTGTTCTAAGTTATCATTTAGCATTTCCAAATACTCATATTTATATTGCCAAAAAAATACGCTATAAAAACATAAATATGAGTCCTATTTTACATTTATTTACATCGTCTTCTGATTTTTTCGGGGCGCTTTGTACTGTATCAGGGCGACTGTTGAGATTTATCTTTACACTAGATGGCGCTCTAGGTATTTTGGATACAGTTTTACTTTAAGTGGTTTGACCATTTCATCATCATATTGCGACATCATCTGCAGCTACCGCGGGAATGTAGTTTTTAACAGTGACAACGCCAAATAGGTGTTGTTTACATAGTCAAATATTTTTGTACGAACAATGAATTGTAAGTGTCATTTTGTTCGGTCGAGATCCATCTCACCGGTTATTTCATATGTCTGATATTATGGACATATTTGGGCGTTTTGTTGTGAAATTGCTTTTCCGGGGTGCTAGCCAGTCAGCTAAATTACTCAACTAGTGTCACTTCAGGGAAATGTGTTTCTTGTGACACAACGGAAACATAATTTCTCAGTGGTTCACAACCCCAAGAGTTTGTCCTTTATTGTCCTGTTAATCGAAGGCCCGTCTTATACAGGATTCCTTCAGAATTTGGCCTGCATTCGAAGTCGCGATGCTGAACGTCCCATCCCAGTCGTTCCCTGCAGCCAGCTCTCAGCAGCGTGTTGCTCCAGCCGGTCAGTCCGGCAGGAACAAGGTACTGTACCGGTAGTTGACGACATGATTGTTGTGTGAGAGTCATGCCTTTATATAATACATAATGTTGATGTTCCATCAATGGGCTAGACTATTGTGGTCCTACTATGTGAATGTTCTGTGCTGTAGTCCAATTTTATATTGAGTTAGAAGACTCTGTCTACAAAGTCAACCTTAAATTGATTGACATCATGCCACACCACTTTACTCTTTACTGAAGTGTAAGTGTAAGGCTGTGTTATCATGATACCACCTTTTCTGACTGGGAGGGGTATTCTTCCATGTTGTTTCAGGTAGCATTGAAGCCTGGCCACAGTCTGATGGACTGGATCCGTGTGGCTAAGAGTGGCCGGGACCTGACAGGGCTGAGAGGTAGACTCATAGACGTCACAGAGGAGGAGCTGCAAAAACACAGCACACGGGACGACTGTTGGACCTGCATACGAGGTTACACAAGCTAGCCCTATACTTTACACACACACACACACACACACACAACACTGGTCCTGGCGTTTTGCAGGTTTTTGTTTAAGCCCAGTAGTAACACACTAGATTTAACTAATCAAGAGCTCAATGCCTCTCCGGGGCTAGAGTTGGAGAAACTGGGTTATTACTTAAATTGTTCAGGAAAATAAATGTGAAAAGTACACATACACACACACAGTAGCCGCATACTATCTGTACACAATTCTTCTCTCCACCTTCCATAGTCCTAATGAGTGATTCCTCACGAAACCCAGACAAAACAAATGCCATGATTTGGGGGATTTCTACGAAATGTAATCCATAGAATAGTCCTTTCAAGGAAAGATTGTATTTGATATTTGTATCTAAAAGCATGATTGAGAAATAGTTAATCAAAGGTGGCATATTTATTACATTTTGCCTTGCCCAGGCCTCCTTTAATAGCCAATAATGTTTAACCTGTCGATGCTGCAATACAAAGCAAAAATGTGTTTCATATGAAGCTTTACCACTTGCTCTGTAATATGAGTAGTATTTTGATTTCACAAAAAAATGTCTTATATTAATTATTATTTAATCATACAACATGAATATAGAAAATGTGTTTAAAAATGCAATATATTGTTGAACATTATATACTCTACAGGCATATCAAAGTTCCAGACTGGGATCTCTGCTAGTTTTAAAGTTATGGCCCTTTAAAAATGTGTTTTTGCCATAGTTCAGCATTGTAACCAATCACAGCCCTCCTTTTACTTGTATCATTGCACATCCTGCAAATCACAATTTTTTATCAATTTTCACATTCACTCTTTTGTTAATGCTTAAAAATTGTAGCAGAGATCCCACTCTTGAACTTAGCTAAGCCTGTAGAGTATATTATGTTCAACCATATATTAAAACATTTGCCAATTTCAATATCATGTTTATATTTTTCAATATTCATAAGTTAATGTAAAGAAAAAGTTATTGAAATAAAAATACTACTCATATTACAGAGAAGGCAGTATAGCTTCATATGACACCAATGTTTGTTTTGTAGCACCTACAGATTAACCACTAATCTTAAAGGAGGCCTAAATTAGGACAAAATGTCATAATATGCCAACCTTGATAAATCATTTCTCAATTATGGTTTTAAATACAAATGTCAAGTCTATGTCAACAATCCTTCCTCCAAAGGACTATTAGAGTGCATTTTGTTACGTTACAGCCTTATTCTAAAATGGATTACATTGTTTTTTCCCCTCATCAATCTACACACAATGCCTCATAATGACAGTGAAATAGGTTTGAAGAAATGTTTGCAAATGTATAAAAAATATATTATTTAAATAAGTATTCAGACCCTTTCCTATGAGGCTCACAATTGAGCTCGGGTGCATCCTGTTTCCATTGATCATCCTTGAGATGTTTCTACAATTTGATTGGAGTCAACCTGTGGTAAATTCAATTGATTGGACATGATTTGGAAAGGCACACACCTGTCTATATAAGGTCCCACAGTTGACAATGCATGTCAGAGACAAAACCAAGCCATGAGGTCGAAAGAAATTGTCTGTGGAACTCCGAGACAGGATTGTGTCGAGGCACAGATCTGGGGATTGGTACCCGCAAAAAGTCTGCTGCATTGAATGTCCCCAAGAACACAGTGGCCTCCATCATTCTTAAACGGAAGAAGTTTGGAACCACCAAGACTCTACCTACAGCTGATCGTCCGGCCAAACTAAGCAATCGGGGGGGAAGGGCCTTGGTCACCTCCTTCACCAAGAACCTGATGGTCACTCTGACAGAGCTCCAGAGTTCCTCGGTGGAGATGGGAGAACCTTCCAGAAGGACAACCATCTCATCAGCACTCCACCAATCAGGCAATTATTGTAGAGTGGCCAGACGGAAGCCACTCCTCAGTAAAAAGCACATGACAGGCCACTTGGTGTTTGCCAAAAGGCACCTAAAGGACTCTGACCATGAGAAACAAGATTCTCTGGTCTGATGAAACCAAGATTGAACTCTTTGGAGTTCTGGAGGAAACCTGACACCATCCCTACGGTGAAGCATGGTGGTGGCAGCATCATGCTGTGGGGATGTTTTTCAGCGGCAGGGACTGGGAGACTAGTCAGGATCAAGGAAAAGATGAATGGAGCAAAGAGAGATCCTTGAGGAAAACCTGCTCCAGAGCGCTCAGGACTTCAGACTGGGGCAAAGGTTGACCTTCCAACAGGACAAAGACCCTAAGCACACAGCCAAGACAACGCAGGAATGGCTTCGGGACAAGTCTCTGAATGTCCTTGAGTAGCCCAGCCAGAGCCCGGACTTGAACTCTATCGAACATCTCTGGAGAGACCTGAAAATAGCTGTGCAGCGGCGCTCCCCATCCAACCTGACAGAGCTTGAGAATCCAACCTGCAGAGAAGAATGGGAGAAACTCCCCAAATACAGGTGTGCCAAGCTTGTAGCGTCATACCAAAGAAGACTCAAGGCGCTTCAACAAAGTACTGAGTAAAGGGTCTGAATACTTATGTAAATGTGATATTTCAGTTTTGTATTTGTAATACATTTGCAAACATTTCTACAAACCTGTTTTTGCTTTGTAATTATCTGGTATTGTGTGTAGATTGATTAGGGAAAAAAACATGTAATCCATTTTAAAATAAGGCTGTAACGTAACAAAATGTGGAAAAAGTCAAGGGGTCTGAATACTTTCCGAAAGCACTGTATATGGATTAAATAGAGTGAAAACCCCCAAAATCATGGTCTTTTTTTGTCTGGGTTTCGTGAGGAATCACTTTCGGAAGGAATCTAACACATTTCATCCTCTCATTTCCACATGTGCGTCATTGAGATTAAATGCACTCATTGGTAGTCATGGAGTGGGTTCATTTGTCAAAGGACATTGAGTAATAAAGCTTAATTGAATTTGCTGTGAAGGAAGATTATGCAGGCTTTAGTGACTAGGACTCTGTCCACTTCTTCTGATTCAGAGCAGAACAGGGGCGCCCTCCCTCCCGCTGTATGCCTCTCTTTCTCTCTTCCCTCCCTATACCTCTCTCTCTTACCCAAACTCATACACTCACATATGCTTGGCATACAGCAATCATTTTTTATGACTTATTTGATAACCAGTCCTTAAAACAACAAATAACAGCACCCAGCAGCAGCATTAGGTTGTAGAGAAGAAATGTGGAATTACACAACCGTATGCTGATAACATTATCATCATGTCTCATTGTTATTCATGTTTTCAGATTTGTTGATCAGCACTCCCATAGGGATGTGTGATGAAGGCATTAGCCAACCAATTTAATATCAGTAGGCTATAAGACAGTAATTGGCGATTATATACACAAATGAAGGTTCCCTGTGGTGTCCATACCTTCTCCTCTCATACACAGTGTTTTCCTTGAGACTGTGTCTGTTTTCAGGGTCAGTAACTCACCTGGCTACAGCGTGGCCATGTCCTTATGTTGGGAGGAAAATGTTGTGTTTGTTGGGATAATATCTTTGAGTAGGGCATGTGTCTTTATGTTCTGAGAAGGATTTCTATAGAAAGCATTGGAGGCTGTGCACAGCTTTCAACTCCCCCTCAACACCATACATTACAATGTGTATAGTTCCATCATAGTTTAATCATTCATAACCATTCATAACCATTTCTTTGAATGTATTTGCTGAATTCACTGTTATATTTGTCGGTGTGAGTGGGCCCACATACACGAGTTAGCCCTAATATACAGATATTTAATACATGTTTTATTGTGAATTGCTTATTTAGCAATTCACAATAAAAAATGTATTGTGAATTTTGTGAGTATTTTGTGAATAAATACTATTATTTATTGTGTGTGTCTCAGGCATGGTTTATAATGTGAGCCCCTACATGGATTTCCACCCTGGAGGAGAAGAGGAACTGATGAAGGCAGCTGGGATAGACGGAACAGACCTTTTTGACCAGGTCAGCTCTCATTGGACTTTCCCGAGTTAAAGGACTACCTTGGAAGTTCACATGTTAAAACACACAAGTTCAAAACATTAACGCACATAATGTGTGTTATGATGCCGTGCGTGTTTAAGCTCTCTTGCTCACTTTCTCCCTGTCTGCCTTTGTCCCTGAATCTGTGGCCATATGAGCAGGTCCACCGGTGGGTGAACTATGAGTCCATGTTAAAGGAGT
This sequence comes from Salvelinus sp. IW2-2015, assembly GCF_002910315.2. Taxonomy (NCBI): domain Eukaryota; kingdom Metazoa; phylum Chordata; class Actinopteri; order Salmoniformes; family Salmonidae; genus Salvelinus; species Salvelinus sp. IW2-2015. The sequence continues at coordinate 62,071 of NW_019944623.1, forward strand.
GTMTGGTAGGGAGGATGGCTGTGAAGGCCAGCACTGCTCTCAAAGGTACAGTAACAATCCCTCTCTCCCAGGACTTTAATGCACCGTATTCTCTCTTTCATGCAGGATGTTTTTTGACCCTTTCTAATTTGTCTCTACAGCTCAGTCTGTGATAAAGGACAGCATCACTCATTTAAATGGTAATGTACAAAATAACAATAAGAATAATGCACTAAAAACCCTGTGATTGTTCTGTACTGTTTGTGTGTGGGTGTTCTATATCCTGTGTGGCTGAAATCAGAGTCCTTACTCTTGTCTCTCTCTCTCCTCAGGTCTAGCCCCCCCTCCTCCGCCCACCTCCATGCTCCCTCCTGCTTTCCTCACCCCTCCCTCACCCTCCTCATCACTGCAACCCTCAGCCGCCCYGCCACCAACCCAACCCAAAGACGCYCGGCCCAGGTACGCTCACAAAACAACAAGAACAACTGYTATGATATTGAGAATGGTGACAGACTGGATGATGTGAGGTGTGATAGATAGATGTGAGAAGGTAATGAACATACTGTATCTGTACATTGTTTTTTTTTAGGTATGACTGGTTTCAAACTGATGTCACAGTCGATATTGTGGTTTACACTAAACGGAAGGTAAACATCCCCACTTTGCAATTTTTAAATGGCAAGATTTGAGTGAAATGTGAGCCAGAACGTGCAGTAATTGTTCTTTAACCTCACCCCCCCACCCCTCTTTTCTCTCCCCTCTTTCCTTCTTCTCCCTTATTTTCTCTCCTCTCTTTTACCCCCTCCTATCTCAGCTCCCCAGCTCTGGCTGTACCATAGTTGACCTGCAAGATGGTGTTCTACGGGTGGAAGTTCTTCTGGGGAAAATGTCCTACATGCTGCGTCAACGTAAGTCGCAGCTTCCTTTGACTGTCCACTATGCCAGGGAGCTGTTTTCTGACATGAGTTGTCATAGCCGCCTCTTTCAATCCCCTTTCTTTTATCCATCTATTACAGCCATACTCTCTCTCTTTCTCCCTAACCTTCCTGTACTAGGGGTGTGAACGTTTAAACCAAATTGGCATTGTTAACCGAAAAACTGTTTACTATTATATATTTTTCTTATTTCCTCCCATAAAATGTAAATCACAGTGCAGTTATCACAACTAGCACTAACAGGTCCCGATCATCATCATCATAAAGGGAACATGCCTAACGCAACAATGCTGTAACGTTAGTAGGAGGAGATATGCATCTTTCAAATGATTTGCCACGGATATAAAGCGCTCTGAACTTCGACGTTAACAGTTGGGAAAATGACAGGGACGTGACAGCAGCGAAGTCCTGTATGGCAATACTTTGAGAAGTTAAATGAGAAGGTGATGAAACGCAAACTTTGCGAGGTAGAATTGAGCTACAGTGGCAGTACAGGTGCAATGCAATCTGAAAGGGAGGCACCTTGACACCCAGACCGTTGCTGGCAGCAGCAGCGCAGGCCCCCAACAACAGACATTAGACAGGCTCTTCAGTCTTCACACGAAAGAAGTGCGATAAGGGACGGAGTGAGAAAGTTACAGCTCTGATTACAGAAATGATTGCAGTTGATATGCAGCCATTTTCAATGGTGGAGGATGTCGGCTTCAATGCCCTAATGGCATATCTAGAACCAGACTACAAGATGCCATATCGAACAACCGTGATGGCCCAGATGGAGAAATTGTACAATGATTGCTCTGCAAGTACAAAACGCGAGCTCTCAAAGTCAAACACCTCATACGTTGCGTTAACAACATCAAATCAACGTTTATTGGTCGCGTCCACAGATTTGCAGATGTTATCACAGATGCAGCGAAATACATTGTTGGACATCTATGAACAGGCGGTCTTMCATCATCACTGCAACGAAACATCACATTGATGAGAAGTGGGACATAAGGTAGGGATGGGCGGTATGCCATATTTTACCAAATACCGGTATTGATGCACGAACGGTTTGAATTTTTACTTTACCTTCTATAACGATATTTCAATGTTTGGTTTGTTAAATGTAATTGGAAACTCCGGCGTGTGTAATGTCAGTTTTGGTAGTTTTCTACTTGAGTCATCTTTCTCCCTCTCCTCCTGATGCATACCGCTTCCCACACCAAGCCCTGACCCCTGTCACTCAAGGAGAGAGCAGTTGCTCGACCACGTGAGTCACGAGAACTTTCTTGCCATTCACTCTGCTGTCTGCATGGTCAGATGGATGTAACAAGATATTGGTGAAAACGATGCTGCTTTTCACAAGCATTCTATAATTACACAATTAGTTTGTGTATCTTACTGTCTGCAAACTACTGTCTGCTAGTTTTGTCTTTTCTTAGCAAGCTTTGACTAAAATAAATTGTGTTAACCGCTAATGCTAATTGCAAACGTTATCTAGCTTGCTCAATTTACTAAGAGTCAGAGCAAACGCTATACAGCCTGGTACCAGTAGTAAAAATAACGTTTGATGCTGGAGCTCCAAGGCATGCGTTGAAATCGCTAAGCAGTGTACTAGGAAGTCATTTACTGGAATTAGCTTTGTTTCCCCATCACTAGGTACCAGTGCTGGTGTAGGCCTAGATAAGCATGTTGTTTGTGCAACAGTATCTTCTAACTCAGAGATGAATAGGTGAAGCATGAATATGTTAGCTAGCTACATTAGGTAAAACAACTGTGACGCACTCTTTTCACGCCACTTCGATACAGCTACGGCCAGATGTGATTTTCTTTGCAGGTTAGGTTTGCAGGTTAGGAGAGTGTTTTTCCTAACCCTTTTCCTAACCTTAACCTCAGTCTCCTAACCTGCTGCATGAATTATCCTAATCTGCTGCGTAAGTTCTCCTAACCTGCTGCGAAAAAGTAACTTCTGGTCGTAGATGTATCGAAGTGGCATGAAAAGAGTGTTTCTCGTGAAGAGGACATGACAAAGCATGTTCCCCCATCAGGTAACTCAGGAAACGAAAAAGATTTGGCATGGGTCCTGAGATCCTCCAAAGGTTCCACAGCTGCAACATCGAGAGCATCCTGACTGGTTGCATCACTGCCTGGTACGGCAATTGCTCGGCCAGCAGCATACCACCTGAGCCAGCAGCATACCACCCTGCATACCACTGCTGGCTTGCTTCTGAAGCTAAGCAGGGTTGGTCCTGGTCAGTCCCTGGATGGGAGACCAGGTGCTGCTGGAAGTGGTGTTGGAGGGCTAGTAGGAGGCACTCTTTTCTCTGGTCTAAAAAAATATCCCAATACCCCATTGCCCCTGCCCTGTGTAGGGTGCTGTCTTTCGGATGGGACGTTAAACGGGTGTCCTGACTGAGGTCATTAAAGATCCCATGACACTTATTGTAAGAGTAGGGGTGTTAATCCTGGTGTCCTGGCTAAATTCCCAATCTGGCCCTCAAACCATCACAGTCACCTAATAATCCCCAGTTTACAATTGGCTCATTCATCCCCCTCCTCTCCCCTGTAACTATTCCCCAGGTCGTTGCTGTAAATGAGATTGTGTTCTCAGTCAATTTACCTGGTAAAATAACAGATAAATAAAAAAATAAAAATAAATTGCTTGTCCTCTGACCACAAGGCACTACAGAGGGTAGTGCGTACGGCCCAGTACATCACTGGGGCTAAGCTGCCTGCCTTCCAGGACCTCTACACCAGGCGGTGTCAGAGGAAGGCCCTAAAAATTGTCAAGACCCCAGCCACCCCAGTCATAGACTGTTCTCTCTGCTACCGCATGGCAAGCGGTACCGGAGTGCCAAGTCTAGGACAAAAAGGCTTCTCAACAGTTTTTACCCCCAAGCCATAAGACTCCTGAACAGGTAATCAAATGGCTACCCGGACTATTTGCGTTGTGTGCCCCCCCAGCCCCAAACCCTCTTTTTACGCTGCTGCTACTCTCTGTTTATCATATATGCATAGTCACTTTAACAATACATTAATGTACATACTACCTCAATTGGGCCGACCAACCAGTGCTCCCGCACGTTGGCTAACCGGGCTATCTGCATTGTGCATTTTGACCATATTATGCAGCCTTGCATGGCACAGTGTGGAAATTATAACAAAAGAATAGTATAAAACAATCAGAATGGAGAAAGCCCCATTGAAATCCCTTATAATTTGTGTTGCCACCCTAGGATCACTCGCTACTCTTAAAGCATATTTAGAACTTTTATTATTAAAAAACATAAAATACCTTCATACCGTCAAAAATGTGATATGATATTTTGGCCATATCGCCCAGCCCTGAAAGGAAGTCCCATGTACTGACCACTGAGAACATGGAGGCACACAGCAAAGATCCTAAAAATGGCATGAACTACCATTGTTGCTGAGTGGGTGCCGCAGTATGGTGAGGGCTGTATGGTAGCTACAGAGGAGAACAACTGCCACCTCGCATTGAGGATTTCAAGTTAAAGGCCAACCGTGATATTGTAGGCATTGTTTCCAGAAAACAGGATCCCCCATTATAGCGAATGGGGAAATGGCGATATCAATATTCATGGTTATATTAAAAAATAACTGAACACGACCATGGTACCAATAATTGATCCTATTTCACCAGATATATGTCCTTGAACCGATTACTTTAAAATCGCACACAGACGAGTTAGAAGGATCATTTACAGTTGAAGTCAGAAGTTTACATACACCTTAGCCAAATACATTTAAGCTCAGTTTTTCACAATTTCTGACATTTTATCCTAGTAAAAATTCCCTGTCTTAGGACAGTTAGGGTCACCACTTTATTTTAAGAATGTGAAATGTCAGAATAATAGTAGAGAGAATGATTTATTTCAGCTTTTATTTCTTTCATCACATTC
>NW_019944623.1:72843-87252 GCF_002910315.2 Salvelinus sp. IW2-2015
GAACGGCTACCCAAAACGTTTGACCCATGTTAACAATTTAAAGAAAATGCTACCAAATACTAATTGAGTGTATGTAAACTTCTGACCCTCTGGGAATGTCCCTTTTTCCTCCAAACATAACGATGGTCATTATGGCCAAACAGTTCTATTTTTGTTTCATCAGACCAGAGGACATTTCTCCAAATAGTACAATCTTTGTCCCCATGTGCAGTTGCAAACCGTAGTCTGGATTTTTTTATGGCGGTTTTGGAGCAGTGGCTTCTTCCTTGCTGAGCGGCCTTTCAGGTTATGTTGATATAGGACTCATTTTACTGTGGATATAGATACTTTTGTACCTGTTTCCTCCAGCATCTTCACAAGGTCCTTTGCTGTTGTTCTGGGATCGATTTGGATTTTTCGCACAAAAGTACGTTCGCCTCTAGGAGACGTCTCCTTCCTGAGCGGTATGACGGCTGCATGGTCCCATGGTGTTTATACTTGCGTACTTTTGTTTGTACAGATGAACGTGGTACCTTCAGGCATTTGGAAAGGATGAACCAGACTTGTGGAGGTCTCCAAATTTTTTTCTGAGGTCTTTGCTGATTTCTTTTGATTTTCCCATGATGTTAAGCAAAAAGGCACTGAGTTTGAAGGTAGGCCTTGAAATATATCCACAGGTACACCTCCAATTGACTCAAATGATGTCAATTAGCCTATCAGAACTTCTAAAGCCATGACACAATTTTCTGGAATTGTCCAAGCTGTTTACAGGCACAGTCAACTTAGTGTATGTAAACTTCTGACCCACTGGAATTGTGATACAGTGAAATAATCTGTCTGTAAACAATTGTTGGAAAAATGACTTGTGTCATGCACAAAGTAGATGTCCTAACCAACTTGCCAAAACTATAGTTTGTTAACAAGAAATTTGTGGATTGGTTGAAAAACTAGTTTTAATGACTCCTACCTAAGCATATGTAAACTTCCGACTTCAACTGTAGTTCCTGCAGTTCCTCGGTCGGCCTTCAATTTGAGATACTTAATGAGAGGAGGCAGCACTGAGCTAGCCTGCAACGTCACTTCTTAGACTAGCTCTAACTACACATGCAATGTTTCCAAAAAGTCCTCCATGAAGCAAGATGGGGACTTCCTGAAAATACACTTTCTGATCTTCAAATGCGCCACTGAGCATTCTCATAGGAAACAATGGGGTGATGTCATCGATGGCTTCGTCCATATCTTTTACAGTCTATGGGTTGCCATGACTGCGGTAGTTTTAACTGCATTGCATGCTGGCGGTCATACGCAGCACCATATCTGCAATGTGAATAGTTTTATGATTTTTTTTCTTATTGTTTAAACAATAAATATTGCAGTTTTAACATTAAGAAATATTTTACATTTGTTACAACGCTATCCTGTACCCTAGTTAGGGCTGGCACAATTACCTTTAACTGATGAATACCCCTTTTTTTTGTGGTGTTGCTCCTTGCTGAAACAAGCTTCTTGTTTCAGCAAGAAGCTTATCTTCTAATTCTTCATATGTTTGCTATTCGAACGGTTGTTATTTTAGCTGGCCAATTATCGTCATTTAAAATTCCATGACCATCACAGACCTCGTCCATTATCAGCTGTAATTATATTATTGATTGCTCTCAAGGCTTATTTCTCCATCTGTGTTCCAGCCTGGAGGACTTGACACAATTAGTGTCCAGTGTTTATCACTGGCTTATTAATGTTGAAGGGAAATATTGACTGTGTCAACCAGAGGAAATAAACACGGTGCCCATTTCCACTAAACCCTCTCGGTCTATCTCTATCACCCTCTGTCTGTCCCTCTCTTACTCTCTCTTTCCTTCTCTATCTCTATCACCCTCTGTCTGTCTCTCTCTTACTCTCTCTCTCTTTCCTTCTCTATCACCCTCTGTCTGTCTCTCTCTTACTCTCGCTCTTTCCTTCTCTATCTCTATCACCCTCTCTGTCCCTCTCTTACTCTCTTTACTTCTCTATCTCTCTGTAAATGGGGTGATGAATTTGATTTCTATACATTTCTGGTAAACAACTCACTAGGAGGCTCTCTTTTTCAGGTCTAGCCCAAGAAGTAGATGGAAGCGTTGCTGGTAAGGAGAACATTTATGGTCTGATGTCTTTTCATAAGCTAAAGCTGACTAACTGTTAACGTTTACCAACTCCCTCCCTCGATCCCTCCCCCCATCTTTCTCCTTCTCTCCTCTTTCTCTCTTTCTCTCTCTCTCTCTCTCTCACTCACTCACTCACTCACTCACTCACTCACTCACTCACTCACTCACTCACTCACTCACTCTCACACACACACACTATGCTGGTACAGTCCACACAGCGTGTGCTGTGGGGAAGATTCAAGTCAGCATGCGTAAAGCGGCCAAAGGAAAGTGGGAGGAGCTTGGTGAACCACTGGAATTCCATGATTCTCTTTTCAGGAAGAAAGATCGAGGTATGAATAGGGGCTCTTTTCCAATATGTCTTTCCTTGATTCCTCACAGCCTCACTCCTCACCTTCTTCTCAAAACGCTTTGGAGGAGAATGTAAGAGGGGTGGGACCTTGTACTTTCTCCTCCAATGCGTTTTGAGGAGGAGGCAAGGAGAGAGGAAGTGAGGAATCGAGAAAAGACGAAAGAAAGAGCCAGAATGCCATTTCAGACACATCCAAAGAGATGTTTATCAATCGGTCTTCTGAATTGATTTTATTACATTCCCCTATTAACCAAAATCACATGTTAGTTATTCACTCTCTCTCTCTCAGCGATCTTCTACAGAGAGTGTATGTTAGTTTCTAAGACGGAGGTCACACACGACACCTGGGTGTTCCGGTTACAACTCCCTCTAGGGACGCTCATGCTACGTTAGGCCAGTTGGGAAACACATCTACCTCAAGCCCTCATCCAAGGTAAAGCCTAGCCTATAGATCCATGCTAATGCTAACGCTACATCTAGGCTAGAGCTAATCCCATAGCAGCCCATGCGGTCCATTGCTAGTGCTTGTGCTATGCTGCTGTTTTACATTTTATTTAACCTTTATTTATACATGCTTTCTCATGAGATAAAATCTCTTTTTCAAGCGAGACCTGGTCCAACAGCAGCAGGGGGAACAACGTTTCAGACAAAACAACTTAGATACACTAACACAACATTGAATAAAACTATAGACACACATACACTACAACTATTACATAAAGAAACACAAATGTCATAACAAAATAAAAAACAGCTGTCCTAAAGACAATTACCGCTTCTATGATATTTACGTCGACCAAGTGTTTAAACTCCACCAAATGACTAGATAATCAAATTTTTAAATGTTCAGGAGAGAATTCCAGGACCACTGAGTTGAGTAACTTTAACAATTTCCACCATGACCTATTCTAATTATTGGTACTGTTATAAAGCAAATGAGAATGTGACCGTTTATATATATTTACTGATCAGATTTTTTTTTAAGCAGATAAAGTGGCATTTTACCCAATATGGCCTTATAAATCAGTTTATACCGGTGTTTAAGCCTACGCAAGGTCAATGACGACCAGCCAGGGTAGCCAGGGTAGTGGTTGAAGCATATATATATATATATATATAATATATATATATATATATATATATATATATATATATATATATATATATATAGCATATGGTCTCACAAGGGGTCTGAGGATCTCATCTCGGTACCTAATGGCAGTCAGGCTACTCTGACGAGCACATGGACGGCTGTGCGGCCCCCCAAGAAAATGCCACCCCACACCATGACTGACCCACCGCCAAACCGGTCATGCTGGAGGATGTTGCAGGCAGCAGAACGTTCTCCACGGCGCTCCAGACTCAGTTGGCTATGAAAAGCCAACTGAAAATTATTCATGATTATTATTTGACCATGCTTGTCACTTATGAACATTTTGAACATCTTGGCATAGTTCTGTTATAATCTCCACCCAGCACAGCCAGAAGAGGACTGGCCACCCCTCATAGCCTGGTTCCTCTCTAGGTTTCTTCCTATGCTCAAAAAAATAAAGGAACACTTAATCAACACAATGTAACTCCAAGTCAATCACACTTCTGTGAAATCAAACTGTCCACTTAGGAAGCAACACTGATTGACAATAAATTTCACATGCTGTTGTGTAGGCAATTAGCAAAACACCCCCAATAAAGGAGTGGTTCTGCAGGTGGTGACCACAGACCACTTCTCAGTTTCTATGCTTCCTGGCTTGATTTTGATCACTTTTGAATGCTGGCGGTGCTTTCACTCTAGTGGTAGCATGAGACGGAGTCTACAACCACACAGTGGCTCAGGTAGTGCAGCTCATTCAGATGACACATCAATGCGAGCTGTGCAAGAAGGTTTGCTGTTTCTGTCAGCGTAGTGTCCAGAGCATGGAGGCGCTACCAGGAGACAGGCCAGTACATCAGGAGACGTGGAGGAGCCCGTAGGAGGGCAACAACCCAGCAGCAGGACCGCTACCTCCGCCTTTGTGCAAGGAGGAGCAGGTGGAGCACTGCCAGAGCCCTGCAAAATGACCTCCAGCAGGCCACAAATGTGCATGTGTCTGCTCAAACGGTCAGAACAGACTCCATGAGGGTGGTATGAGGGCCCGACGTCCACAGGTGGGGGTTGTGCTTACAGCCCAACACCGTGCAGGACGTTTGGCATTTGCCAGAGAACACCAAGATTTGCAAATTCGCCACTGGCGCCCTGTGCTCTTCACAGATGAAAGCAGGTTCACAATGAACACATGTGACAGACGTGACAAATCAAATCAAATCAAGTTTATTTATATAGCCCTTCGTACATCAGCTAATATCTCGAAGTGCTGTACAGACATCCAGCCTAAAACCCCAAACAGCAAGCAATGCAGGTGTAGAAGCACGGTGGTAGGAAAAACTCCCTAGAAAGGCCAAAACTAGGAAGAAACCTAGAGAGGAACCGGCTATGAGGGGTGGCCAGTCCTCTTATGGCTGTGCTGGGTGAGATTATTACAGAACTATGCCAAGATGTTCAAAATGTTCTATAGTACAAGCATGGTCAAATAATAATCATGAATAATTTTCAGTTGGCTTTTTCATAGGTCATACATGCATGTGGAGGGCCACACACACTACTGAGCCTCATTTTGACTTGTTTTAAGGACATTACATCAAAGTTGGATCAGCCTGTAGTGTGGTTTTCCACTTTAATTTTGAGTGTGACTCCAAATCCAGACCTCCATGGGTTGATACATTTGATTTACATTGATCATTTTCGTGTGATTTTGTTGTCAGCACATTCAACTATGTAAAGAAAAAGTATTTAATAAGAATATTTCATTCATTCAGATCTAGGATGTGTGTATTTTTAGTGTTCCCTTTATTTTTTTGAGCATATATATATATATATAATATATATATATATATATATATATATATATAATATAACATCACTAAAATCTAAAACACCAGTAATGTACATCGTACCAGCTCCTTCCTGGCCTCCAGAGAAAAACAAGCCTTATGAAATGTGTAGACAGTTGGCTAACGCCATATCTGGGCTACCGCTAATCCCTTAGCATCACATGAATTCATTGCTAATGTTAATGCTATATGTGTAGACAGTGAGGTGGTGAAGCCCTACACGCCAGTCGAGGAAACACTGGTACCAGCTACACTGGACTCCACACAGGACTGCAGCCACTGACATCTTCCTCATGATCAAAGTCTACCCAGATGGAGTGTTGACTCAACACCTAAACAACCTCAACATCGGTAAGTCTGAGGCCCCCAGTAAACCTCACTGTTACAGCTAAGTGGTTGTTCAAATCAAATGTTATTATCACATACACCGAATACAACTGGTGTAGACTTTACATTGAATACCCAATAATGGATCTCTATATCAGGGAGTACCAGATCAATGTGGAGCTATATACAGGGAGTACCAGATCAATGGGAGCTATATACAGGGAGTACCAGACCAATGTGGAGCTATATACAGGGAGTACCAGACCAATGTGGAGCTATATACAGGGAGTACCAGATCAATGGGGAGCTATATACAGGGAGTACCAGATCAATGGGAGCTATATACAGGGAGAATCAATGGGGAGCTATACAGGGAGTACCAGACCAATGTGGAGCTATATACAGGGAGTGCCAGATCAATGGGGAGCTATATACAGGGAGTGCCAGATCAATGGGGAGCTATACAGGGAGTGCCAGATCAATGGGGAGCTATATAATGGGGAGCTATATACAGGGAGTACCAGATCAATGTGGAGCTGTATACAGAGTACCAGATCAATGGGAGCTATATACAGGTACCAGATCAATGTACAGAGGTACGAGCTACTTGAGGTTGATATATACATGAAGGCAAGGTAAAGGCACCCGATAGATAATAATACGAGTAAAGTAAAGAAATATATGATTGTTAGTGAGTAGGTGTTGTTGTTTTGTTTGTGTGTGCGTGCGTGCGTTTGTTTCTGTGTGTGTTCATGTGCTGTGTGTTCATATGTAAGTGAATAGTCATTGAGGTAAGTGTACGTCAATCTGCAGGTGGTTTAGCCACGCTGTGGAATACTAATGTTTCAGAGAAGTGAGCAAGGTTGGCAACAACAACAACATGAAATAAAAGATAGCACGTCAGAAACCGGAGGAAGTTTATTTTTCTTCCAACCAGGATTGATTAGATAACCTTTTGTTTACCATAAAGTCATTTACATGTTTGCCTGCTGCGTGCACAAGTAGACTAGGTGACAGAAGTTCTTGACTCCTGTGTGTCGAAAACTCTTTAACCACATTTAGTATTTAGAATGCATTACACAGCGCATTGATTGTGATTATGATAGGGTACTGCATTTACATGACCGTTAGTAATAACATGATTATGACGTTAACATTCACAGGGAGGACTATACTCTTACCATTGTGATTAGGGATATACTTATGATTAATAGTAGCACTTTGCAATTCTATTCTCATTATGTATTTTGAGTATTAAATGTCAGATGTTAGTTAGGGCTGGCACAATTATCGTATAATCTTGTAACCAACAATTATGGACAATTATCAACTTTTATATTCAAGTAGATAATTGTATTTTTATATGAAATGGGTACATTTGGTAGTCATTTTACGAGCAGAACGGCACGGTCGGGAGGAGAAGCTTCATTTCCAAACGTTTGAAGCGGTCCAAACTAGAGGTCCACAGGGAAACTGGCCATTCCGATTAATCGGGGTCGATTAAGTTTTCATAACAATCAGAAATCGCTTTTTTTGGGCACTGATTTGCCGATTTTGATTATTATATATATTTTTTAATTTATTATTATTATTATTATTAATTTTTGACACCTTTTATTTAATCTTTATTTAACTAGGCAAGTCAGTTAAGAACACATTCTTATTTTCAAGGAACGTTCTGCCTCAGATTTTTAACCTTGTCAGCTCGGGGGATCCAATCTTGCAACCTTACAGTTAACTAGTCCAATGCTCTAACACCTGATTACATTGCACTCCACGAGGAGCCTGCCTGTGCCGCGAATGCAGTAAGCTAAGGTAAATTGCTAGCTAGCATTAAACTTATCTTATAAAAAACAATCAATCCATGACTGTCATTGCTCCAATGTGTACTTAACCATAAACATCAATGCCTTTCTTAAAATCAATACACAAGTATATATTTTTAAACCTGCATATTTAGCTAAAATAAATCCAGGTTAGCAGGCCATATTAACCAGGTGAAATTGTGTAATTTCTCTTGCGTTCATTGCACGCAGAGTCAGGGTATATGCAACAGTTTGGGCCGCCTGGCTCTTTGCGAACTAATTTGCCAGAATTTTACGTAATTATGACATAACTAGGTTGTGCAATGTAACAGGAATATTGTGCAATGTAACAGGAATATTGAAGGTTGTGCAATGTAAGGTTGTGCAATGTAACAGGAATATTTAGACTCATGGATGCCACCCGTTAGATAAAATACAGAACGGAATAAACCTTTTGTTTTCGAGGTGATAGTTTCCGGATTAGTCAAAGGTATATGGTTTAGAGAGAAATAGTCGGTTGTGCAATGTAACAGGTTGTGCAATGTAACAGGAATATTTAGACTCATGGATGCCACCCGTTAGATAAAATACGAAACGGAATAAACTTTTTGTTTTCGAGGTGATAGTTTCCGGATTAGTCAAAGGTATATGGTTTAGAGAGAAATAGTCAACGCGTTATAATTTCTGTAATAACTTGCGGCTGAACTTGAAAGGGGTTCCTTCGTTATTTTACCGTTCATGTCTTCCATAGAGAATGTCTTGATCTACTTCAAATAAGGTCTGTGTTTCGTGCAGGCTTAAACCGCCTCGACGTTTTGATACCCGTGTAAATCTCACTAGGATAAGGTAACGTTTGTCAACATATTTTCATAAATCCACTCTACAAAAAAATGTATCTTCGCTAATATTTAGCCAATAATGATCAGAGTTACCTTGTCTTATGGATATCTACACAGTTATGAAATTGGCAAGGGGGTGTAAGCATACACGAAACACAGACCTTATTTTAAGTGAATCTAAAAATATCCTATGGAATAAATGAATGAACCGCTTTTCAGATTTTGCTAGAAGGTGTCATGGGAATTATGACTCACACTTTGGTCGTCAATTCTTACCATGCCCATTATTAAAATAGGATTTCCTGCATATAGAAATGACAGTTTTTGTTTTCAACATTCATCACAGGTTTTATGGGGTTTTATTCAAACAGTTGAGAGTATTTGTCTCCTAAGCAGATCTTCAGTATCATTGTCACTTCAGAGCTGTGTGTGTGTATTTATGTATTATTTTAAGTTAAAATAAGTGTTCATTGTTCATTCAGTATTGTTGCAATTGTCATTATTACAAAAATGTGTGTGTGTTTATATATATATTATATATATATATAAACACATTTTTTTTTTTATTATAAATCGTCCGATTAATCGGTATCGGCTTTTTTTGTCCTCCAATAATCGGTATCGGCGTTGAAAAATCATAATCGGTCGACCTCTAGTCCAAACCATTCGTTTTTGAGATAGGGATGTCACCAATGCTGTTGTATTTAGTATGTCATAGCTAATATTCAAAGATCCATTACAAGCTCAAAACATTTTTCAACAAAAAAGACAATTATGGCAATGACTGTGGTCATTTGCAAGACAATTTATCGTTACCTAAAATACTATAATCGTCACAGCCCTAGTTAGACCCTATCTTTTTCTCTCGTTTCTATCTTTCATCCTGTATCCTTTTGTCACCACTCTCTCTCTCTCTCTCTCTCTCTCTCTCTCTCTCTCTCTCCTCTCTTATTCATACATCAGCAGAAGCAGGCACTATTCAGATAAATCAATTACGGGGGGGAGAGATTGCTCAGCTCCCAAACAGGATTGATGGTGTAATTAGTTTCTATTTAAAAACTCATAAACAGGTTGTTTTATCTCATCTATCATCCCGACCCTTTCTCAGAGTCCAGCCTTCTACATAGTCAGGGTGCCAGAATGTAACCCTTCTTTCCTTTCCACCCACAATGAATCAGATTTCCTGGCCTTTGTCTTTTATCTTGTCCTCTTAACAGTGGAATCAATACAATCTAAATCCATGACCTTCTCCTTACTGGAAAAGTAATTGTCTTACCAGTTCATCTGCACAGAAGTGGACAGGAAAATAGATGTTTCTTTATCTTTCTGTGTTAACTACGCTCAGTGACATGGCTTCAGGCTATGTAATTGTCCTAATCTGGCCCCCATTACCTGACTATATCCTAGTGTTGAGTGATGTGTGTGCGTGTGTGGTTGCCTGGCGATGCAGGCCCAGCTGCAACATTGGGACAGATGGAGGATGTTTATTTCCCAGTCAGTCAGTTAAAGAAGAAAAACATTGAATAGAACCTATCACCGCGGCTCTGACAGAACATACTCCACCTGGAACCTGGAACCATAGAATAGAGCAGAATAGAACCTATCACACGGCTCTGACAGAACATACTCCACCTGGAACCTGGAACCATAGAATAGAGCAGAATAGAACCTATCACACGGCTCTGACAGAACATACTCCACCTGGAACCTGGAACCATAGAATACAGCAGAATAGAACCTATACACGGCTCTGACAGAACTACACTCCACCCTGGAACCTGGAACCATAGAATAGAGCAGAATAGAACCTATCACACGGCTCTGACAGAACATACTCCACCTGGAACCTGAAGAACCATCGAAAGAGCAATAAGAACCTATCACACGGCTCTGACAGAACATACTCCACCTGGAACCTGAACCATAGAATAAGAGCAGAATAGAACCTATCACACGGCTCTGACAGAACTACTCCACCTGGAACCTGGAACCATAGAATAGAGCAGAATAGAACCTATTCACACGGCTTCTGACAGAACATACTCCACCTGGCCCTGGAACCATAGAATAGAGCAGAATAGAACCTATCACACGCTCTGACAGAACATACTCCACCTGGAACCTGGAACCATAGAATAGAGCAGAATAGAACCTATCACATACGGCTCTGACAGAACATACTCCATTGGAACCATAGAATGTAAGAAACAAATGTATCTTCTGCCTTACCAATTGACAGACAGATCATCAGAACATACTGTATACACTGACAGAGATCACGAGAGAACATTCTCTGCCTAGCAGCAAGACTACATGTACAGTACCATGTATGTGTTAATGCTGCTTCACATAAGAATCTAGTCAAGATGTAATGATGGGGAGATTCACACCCACATGAAAACATGCAATCATAGACATCTGGAGCGGGGCACACACACACACACACACACAACACACACCACACACACACACCACACACACACACACACACACACACACACACACACACACGATTAGATTCACCAGAGGGTCAATCTTGCTGACATCTAACGCAGCCAAACCTCAGAATGCCACACACACACACCTCTCATCTTCAGCTGCGAGGCCATCAAGTTCAGAGTGCCACAGGATGTCTCTTTCCTGTCTGTTGAAGAACATCAGCTTGGTTTTCCTAGAACACACAAAGATCTAATGCCATCAGAACAACCTTGTCCTTCACAATGTATACACATCCTCAGAAAGAGAACAATGACAGCCTTGTCCTTCACAATGTATACACATCCTCAGAAAAGAGAACAATGACAATTGTCCTTCACAATGTATACACATCCTCAGAAAGAGAACAATGACAGCCTTGTCCTTCACAATGTATAACATCCTCAGAAAGAGAACAATGACAGCATTGTCCTTCACAATGTATCCACATCTTCAGAAAGAGAACAACGACAGCCTTGTCCTTCACAATGTA
Organism: Salvelinus sp. IW2-2015; assembly: GCF_002910315.2. Lineage (NCBI taxonomy): Eukaryota > Metazoa > Chordata > Actinopteri > Salmoniformes > Salmonidae > Salvelinus > Salvelinus sp. IW2-2015. Next base: position 84,183 of record NW_019944623.1, read on the forward strand.
TACACATCCTCAGAAAGAGAACAAGACAGCCTTGTCCTTCACAATGTATACACATCCTCAGAAAGAGACAATGACAGCCTTGTCCTTCACAATGTATACACATCTCAGAAAGAGACAACGACAGCCGTGTCCTTCACAATGTATACACATCCTCAGAAAGAGAACAATGACAGCCTTGTCCTTCACAATGTATACCATCATTCAGAAAGAGAACAATGACAGCATTGTCCTTCACAATGTATACACATCCTCAGAAAGAGAACAATGACACCCTTGTCCTTCACAATGTATACACATCCTCAGAAAGAGAACAATGACAGCCTTGTCCTTCACAATGTATACACATCTTCAGAAAGAGAACAACGACAGCCGTGTCCTTCACAATGTATACACATCCTCAGAAAGAGAACAATGACAGCCTTGTCCTTCACAATGTAACTACATCTTCAGAAAGAGAACAATGACAGCCTTGTCCTTCACAATGTATACACATCCAGAAAGAGAACAATGACAGCCTTGTCCTTCACAATGTATACACATCTTCAGAAAGAGAACAATGACAGCCTTGTCCTTACAATGTATACACATCCTCAGAAAGGAACATGACAGCCGTGTCCTTCACAATGTATACACATCTTCAGAAAGAAACAACGAAAGCCTTGTCCTTCACAATGTATACACATCCTCAGAAAAGAGAAACAAGAACAAGCCTTGTCCTTCACAATGTATACACATCCTCAGAAAGAGAACAATGCAGCCTTGTCCTTCACAATGTTATCACATCTTCAGAAAGAGAACAATGACAGCATTGTCCTTCACAATGTAATACCATCTTCAGAAAGAGAAAATGACAGCATTGTCTTCACATGTATACACATCTTCAGAAAGAGAACAACGACAGCCGTGTCCTTCACAATGTATACACATCCTCAGAAAGAGAAACATGACAGCCGTGTCCTTCACAATGTAACCATCTTCAGAAAGAGAACACGACAGCCTTGTCCTTCACAATGTATACACATCCTTCAGAAAGAGACAACGACAGCCTTGTCCTTCACATTATGATACACATCCTCAGAAAGAGACCAATGACAGCCTTGTCTTCACATGTATACACATCTTCAGAAGAGACAACGACAGCCGTGTCCTCACATGTATACACATCCTCAGAAAGAGAACAATGACAGCCTTGTCCTTCACAATGTATACACATCTTCAGAAAGAGAACAATGACAGCCTTGTCCTTACAATGTATACACATCCTCAGAAGAGAACAAGGACAAGCCTGTCCTTCACAATGTATACACATCCTCAGAAAGAGACAATGACGCATTGTCCTTCACAATGTATACACATCCTCAGAAAGAGAACAATGACAGCCTTGTCCTTCACAATGTACACATCCTCAGAAGAGAACAATGACAGCATTGTCCTTCACAATGTATACACCTCCTCAGAAAGAGAACAATGACAGCCTTGTCCTTCACAATGTATACACATCCTCAGAAAGAGAACAATGACAGCATTGTCCTTCACAATGTATACACATCCTCAGAAAGAGAACAATGACAGCCTTGTTCCTTCACAATGTATACACATCTTCAGAAAGAGAACAATGACAGCATTGTCCTTCACAATGTATACACATCTCAGAAAGACAACAATGACAGCCTTGTCCTTACAATGTATACACATCCTCAGAAAGAGAAAATGACAGCATTGTCCTTCACAATGTATACACATCCTCAGAAAGAGAACAATGACAGCCTTGTCCTTCACAATGTATACATCCCACGAAAGAGAACAATGACAGCATTGTCCTTCACAAGTATACACCTCCTCAGAAGAGACAATGACAGCCTTGTCCTCACAATGTATACACATCCTCAGAAAGAGAACAATGACAGCATTGCCTCACAATGTATACACATCCTCAGAAAGAGAACAATGACAGCTGTCCTTCACAATGTATCACATCTTCAGAAAGAGAACAATGACAGCATTGTCCTTCACAATGATACACATTTCAGAAAGACAACAATGACAGCCTTGTCCTTCACAATGTAACACATCCTCAGAAAGAGAACAATGACAGCATTGTCCTTCACAATGTATACACATCCTCAGAAAGAAACAATGACAGCCTTGTCCTTCACAATGTATACACATCCTCAGAAAGAGACAATGACAGCCTTGTCCTTCACAATGTAATACACATCCTCAGAAAGAGAACAATGACAGCCTTGTCCTTCCAATGTATACCCCTCTCAGAAAGAGAAATGACAGCCTTGTCCTTCACAATGTATACACACTTCAGAAAGAAACAATGACAGCCTGTCCTTCACAATGTATACACATCTTCAGAAAGAGAACAACGACAGCCTTGCAATACACAGCGTCAGAGTACAGCCTCCTTCAGTTTCTATTCAGTCACAAGTGAAATGAAATACTCTGCATAACATATCTGAAAAAACAGGATCAACACTGCAGCAGTATATTTGACAGGATAGGCAGAATATTTCCATACTGCTTATACCTTTCCAAGTCGTTCATATCTACATGAATGCTTAGGGGGAAGGGGCTATACTAGGGGTTGTTTCTGGGTGGAGCCATGACAGTGTATTTCACCTGAGTGAGCCCAGGTCCTGGAGGGCCAATCGGATCACTCGAGCATGGGCGTGAACCCCGTGCCGGCTGCTACAAGGTAGAGTTGAGTGACCTCACGCAGGAGGCGGAGACTGAACGGACCATCCGGACTGCTGACAGACAGGTGGTCACCTAGGCAACCAGGGAAGAGGAGAGAAGGAAACCCATTAAGCTGAGAAACCACACAAACACAAAGAATAAGCAAAACAGATAACACATAAATATTTCTTTTTAAAGGAGTACAAATCAGGATAGCTTTAATATGAATACAGAACAGTGTCTGTTCATTCCCTACCATCAGCTATCCATTTCCTCGTTCATGGAGTTCCTGTTTGTACTGTACAGCTAGTCCTTGTTATTAGCTGTTATCTAGATGTACTGTATATCAGTGAAAGGCACATGGTACCGTTGTAATGGAGAATGT
>NW_019944624.1:0-3626 GCF_002910315.2 Salvelinus sp. IW2-2015
ATATTAGATGTCACGTGATTAATGTGTCTGTATATTGTGGGTTGTACCTACCTATCTCTGTTTAGCTGTAAAATTGTTTTGGTTTGCTTATAATGTGATGCATAATCGTGTGTATATGTGTGTATGTGTGTATAATGTGTCGATATAATGGTGTTGTACACCTATTCTCTGTGTTTAGGTGGTAATGTGTTGTGTACTCTTGAGTGTATAACGTGTGCTGGCTAATTGTGTGTATAATGTGTGTATCCTGTGGTGTAAATGTGTGTTTATATTGTTGCTATTATAATGTGTGTATAATGTGTCAGTTTATAATGGTGTGTAGCTAACCTATCTTCTGTGTTAGGCTGTAATGTGTATAACTGTGCTCATATAATGTGTTTAATGTGTGTATAATGTTGTGTGTACCTAGCCTATCTCTGTGTTAGGCGTAAGTGTGTACTAATGTGTATATAATGTGGTATTATCGGTGTATTAATGTGTTGTGTAGCTAACCTATCTCTGTGTTAGGCTGTAATGTGTGTATTATTGTTATACAATGTGGTGTATAAAATGTGTGTATAATGTGGGTGTAGCTACCATCTCTCGTTAGGCTGATATATATATCGCTCGCTCGCTATCCTGTTTACATATAACGGTGTGATCCTATAATGTGCTGTAATAATGTTGTGTGTACGCTACTATCTCTCGTGTTAGGCTGTAATGTGGCTAATATTGTGTATATAATGTGTGTCTATAATGTGACGAATGCTAATAATGTCGTGTCTGTAGGCCAACCTACATCTCTGTGTTAGGCCCTGATCCAGCCCTACCACTCAGACTATGTGTGTGTTATTGATATAATGTGGTGTTATTAATTGGGAATAATGTGTGTGCCACCGCTATCCTATCTTCTGTGTTAGACTGTAATGTGTGTATAATTGTGTTATATAATGTGTGTATAATTGTGTGTATAAGGTGTGTGTACCTACCTATCTCTGTTGTTAGGCTTGAAGTGTGTTATCTTGGCCCAGCCCAGAACAGCCACTCTGCGGAACACACGCTGCCTTGTCCTTCAGTTGCGCGCATGTAAGAGGCTGCTGCACATTACTGCTGATAGACCGGAGCCTGCAACCACACACACACCACACACACATTACACACACACACATTACACACACTTACATATTACACACATACGTCACATAGTACACACACTCATCGTAACATACAGCAACACATAACATATACACCACACGTTACACATACACACACACGCAAATATTACACAACACGTCAAATATTACACACACACATCTCCATATTACACCCACAACCACGTACACACAACACACGTTACATATTACACCACACACCGTTACACATTACACACCACACACAATCATTACACACATACTTACATATACACACAATACGTACATATACACACACACACACCTGAGGGTTGCCACATGTTCCCGTCAAGGCCAGCTTGCGGACCAGGGGTTGTGATCCGAGAGCAGTCTTTCCTTCAGGGCGGTTATTACCACGCAGAGACACTCAGGTGTTCAGACTGGCATAGGAACACAGAAACACATACAACCAGTTTCCTTCCTGGACAACAATCCCAACCCGTTACATGCCTTCACCATATTTCACGGTACCAACCCAGATAACATTTTCCCTGTCCTGGAGGACATCACTCTTGGAAAACGTGGAACCCTAGGGAATCAGGGGAGAGTAAGAGTGAATAGAAGGCGGGAGAGCAGAGATAGAAGGGGAGAGAGACGGAGAGGCGGGAGAGAGAGAGGAGAGAGAGGGGGAGAGAGACGATAGAGCGTAAAGAGGGAGAGAGAGAGGACGCCGTCCATGGATTGGATGATGCGCGCGACCGAGAGCTACGAGAGGGAGCCTTCTGATCCGACGCCAACGTAGAGAGAGCAGGGGCGTGCAGAGTATTCTGACGAGATACGAGGCTTGGAGAGAGAGAATAGACGTAAGATGAGAACGAGAGACCGATGGAGGGGGCGATACGAGAGAGACCCGAGGTATATCCCGTGAAGGTCGTTACACTCACCTCACGCACAGAGCGCTTCACGACGGAGACGAGACCCGGAGGGGAGCGCACGCTGGCTCTACGACGCACAGAGCACATAGTCAGGGGTGAATGCAGAGAGAGGGGAGGGGGAGAGAGAGAGGTAGGGGGAGGAGACAGAGGAGTGAACTGATAGAACGGCGCGAGGGGGAGAGAGAGGACAACATTGTAGTGGTATGTGTGGGTTGTAGTCAGTTTGTAATTGTGTAATGTGTGTTAGCACTACGGTCCTCTCCACCCAGGCCAACTGCCTTCGTTAGACCGTGTGTTGTCAGTGATTAGTTGTGTGCCCTATGTGTGTAGCATAGTTAGCGCATAACGTCCCTCCGCTGTGGTCGCCAGCTATAGTTGTGTATTGGTTTAGCATAGCCGTAGCCCACTTCCCAACCTGGTATTAACGTTAGTTGTGTGTGTCGTCAGTGATAGTTGTGCATGTGTGTAGCATAGGTAGCGGTAACGTTAGTTGTGTGTGTCGTCAGTGATAGTTGTGTGTGTAGTCAGTGATAGTTGTGTACACCTGATGACTCTGTGGATGGTGTTTCTGTAGCGTAGGTGGTCAGCTTGGACGTTAGGGTTGGACAGAGCTCTCTTCAGCTCCCTCACTGTATGCTCTCCGCCCAGGTAAGGCATAGTAGCCTGGACAACAGAATAAGGTACAGGTATTAACTACAGATGAGGCCAGCAGACTGTCTGACACACAGACAGACGCTACTGAAAGGCTATTGATGTTACAAATATACAACTGCCACACACAGAGAGAGAGACAGACACAGKCAGGGGGGTTTGTTAGTTCTCTGGTTTCGAAGGCAGAGAGCCACAGCTATAACGGTTTACAGATAGAGAAAGGCAACGTTGTTAGCTACAGTAGCTAGCGTTAGCTAACTTGGAACGGTGGATAATGTCCAGAATAAACTGGTGTTTGTGTTCCTAGCTAGCGTTAGCTACTCAACATTACCATCCTTTTAGATATTAACGCTGCTTACGTTACATTGTGTTCGGATATTGTGACCTAAAACCACTTACCGTTTAGTCGTCACTTATGGATTATTTCATGAGGGGAAAAAATCGTTCAAATCGCTAGTTTGTTGACATCCGTGTAATACGTCCACCGGTATTCTGCCAGCAGCACAAATGATGACGTCACGGTCGTATGGAAATGAGGAAACCTTCAAAATACAAGCCCGCATTTCAAAACATTGCAACGTGGATAACTCATTCAAAAGCTATTGAATATTTATCAATGTTTACTTGTATTGTGCCAACAAGAAAAGGCAGTAAGAAATTTATGAAAACATTTAAAAAAATACAATGTTGACAACTGGTATGTTGAGAATATTGGGCTGTAGATATAACTTTTCTACCGGTCTCAGCTAAAGTGGGGTGTAGAATACTCAGTAGGGTCTTTACTAACCAAATATGGTTAATTTTGGAGGGGGACTGTGTCACAGGACCTGCTGCTGGCTGGGACACACTGTGGCTGTATCTCAATAGTCTACTAGCTGGGACACACTGTGGCTGTATCTCAATAGTCTACTAGCTGGGACACACTGTGGCT
>NW_019944624.1:4448-6255 GCF_002910315.2 Salvelinus sp. IW2-2015
GCTGATCTAATAGTCTACTAGCTGGCACACATGTGGCTGTATCTCAATAGTCTTAGCTAGCTGGACACACTGTGACTGGTATCTCCATAGTCTACTAGCTGGGCCACACTGTGGCTGTATCTCAATAGTTTCTAATGGGTGGACACACGTGTGGCTTGTATCTCAATAGTCTACTAGCTGTGGGACCACAACAAAATTGTGGTTGTATCTCAATAGTTACTAGCTGGGACCACACTGTGGCGTGTATTTAATCAGAGTTCTCAGTCTGGACACACTGTGCTGTATCGTCAATATTGGTCCTACATAGTCTACTAGCTGGGACACACTGTGGCTGTATCTCAATAGTCTACTAGCTGGGACACACTGTGGCTGTATCTCAATAGTCTACTAGCTGGGACGCACTGTGGCTGTATCTCAATAGTCTACTAGCCTCCTCCCACAGGCACTTTAATGAGGACAACACTATTCTGGTTAGCACTTGTCACTAGTATGGACAGTGGCCCTCCAGATGTAGAGTAATAATCAAGTATGAATGCTTTTATGGATGTTTTGTATTTTATGATTCTGTTTTTACAGACTACTGTTTTTGTTTGCGTGAGCTGTTTTGAAACAAATTCCAATCAACTCTGTTGATATGGCAACCACAAGTGTTACACTTACACAGTTTACACATATGAATATTACAGTCAGTTGGTGTGAATAAAATGTATTATTTKATGTCTGTTTCCCATGTTTAATATCTGTACATCACTTTATCCTTTATCGACAATTTCAGTAATTGCTACTTTATTTTGGCTCTGAGATGATCAACCCATACATTTGTAAGAATAAAGTTATGAAATGATGCTCCTCTGGCTCAACAGGTAATGATGCTATTGTTTGTGTAACGTCGCCTTGCAAGATGTGTAGGAGTTATTGTTACATATGTAGGCAGATATCACACTATTAAACAATAGACAGGTGTACATTAGAAAATAGTAGAAAAAGGCAGACATGAGTGCATTTGCCATTCTGGTAAATACAGAAAACCAAAGATTAGCAGATGGCCAAAGCCATACGTGCCTTAAAGTGCATTTATGGAAAGAGCAGGACACGATTATGAAGATAAAATAGAGAGGAAAGGCCATAAGTGCTTAGGGTAAAGGCCATAAGTGCTTAGGGTAAGATAGACATAAATTAATTTTTAGGAGACAAGAGGGTCCTGCCTCCATTATAATCTAATCAAGAGTGGATACAGGCGTTATTGGGCGTAAACAAGCAGGAAGCCTGAAATGAAGGATAATGGTGGCAGATGACCTAGGAGAAGTAATTTAATTAAAGTATGTCATGATCTCATGTGTGTGTGTGTGACAGAGCCAGTGCTCTGGGAAGGTGTGTGATCCGCGGATCACCCCGGCTTGTGATACATTGTATTAAAAYTCTTTATTGATTTTACAAGTTCTTATACGAGTGTTATATTTCTGAGACGATTATCCACGACATATTGTATGGAATATTCATAGGAAATCTGGGTAACAGACGATATTGACTTTCTATACCAAATGGTCTCAACAAATGGGTTATGGTTATGGGTTATGGGTTAGGGTTTGGGTTATGAAATGAAAAGCAACATTTATCTACTGATTCACTGTCACTTCAATGCCCTTAAGAGGCAGGGTCATCTCAGTCAGTGGGGACAGAGGCAGGGTCATCTCAGTCAGTGGGGACAGAGACAGGGTCATCTCAGTCAGTGGGGACAGAGGCAGGGTCATCTCAGTCAGTGGGGACAGAGGCAGGGTCATCTCAGTCAGTGGGGACAGAGGCAGGG
>NW_019944624.1:8737-15983 GCF_002910315.2 Salvelinus sp. IW2-2015
AGAGAAGAGAAAGAGATAGATGAGGAGAGTGTATCTCAATACCTGGTATCTCTAACATAGTCTTGTGGACATGGTATCACTAGTGGCGTATCTGCATAGTCCTACTAGCTGGAACACACTGTGGCTGGTATCTCAATAGTGCACTTAGTTTTTTTATGCGAAGACCACACACATGTGCCATTGTTTTTACTCAGTGATATAGATTAACTTATGCTCGGGCACCACACGTCTCTTAGATTGGCTATACTTCTCAAGACGATATTGTATAAATAGTGATGACCTAGCTGGACAACTGCTGCGCTAGCGAGTGTAATCAATTCTAAATAAGGTAGATCTTACAACGTCATATACTAAGGATAGTGTGTACCATTCATCTTCAAAACATTTCCATGAGAGAGATATACACTCTAGTAATCACATCATAAGCAGCGTACCTAAGATCAATGTCTGTAGGGAAGCCCACAAACTCATGTAGGTCCAGACTACATATCTTCACAGAGTATATGTTTATTAAATGCTATTTATACGACATAAGCTAGGACACACCACATGAATGCGCTGATTGTACAATAGTCGCGATCATACTAGCATGGGTACAACATACTAGAGAGGCTCTTGATAGCTTGTATATCAATAATCCTAAGGCACTATATCCGGCTAAGGCTGGCGGGCCGCACCACACTGGGGCTAGTGCTGTTACATCTCATATGAGCTCACAACAAGCGCTGGGATCACACTAGCACTGTGAGGCTGTATCTCATAGTATCCCGAGAGCTAGAGTGTATCAGGTTCTTACTATCGCAGTTGATGTTGTGATTAGAGCATACACTCGTTTAGTATAGCTAATACTAGCATGTGGGCACATTTGTCAAGATCGAGCTGTGTGTGCCGTTTGTATCTTCGAGAGGTAGCTATCCGTAGTCCAAATGGGACGCACACATTGTGTGCTGTATCTCTCACTCACTCCATTTAGCACAGGTTAACTACTAGCTCCTCAGGTCGAGTGGCCCACAGAGGCAACGGTATTTTACTAAATGAGCGTAAGAAGTACAAAAATTCAGAACACATATTCGGAACACGGTCAAAACGCCCCACGCGATAGATTCACCATATATTATCTGAGTTAGACAGATGGCCTACACATTGCCAGATGTGAAGAAAAGTATCTATATATACGATGATATGAGTATCACACAAGTGATTGAATGCTCTATAAAATGGATATGTTCGATGCTATATTTCGGATGCACTGTTTAGTTACTAGGGACATCCTCCGAGATATCTTGCTCAGATATTATACTGTAGAGAGCACTGATTTTTCGGAAGGCTATCCAATTCTCACGATGGAATACCTCACGGAAATATGATACTGCGCAACGCACAAGGTGGTTACACACAGTTATCATCGAGTTTTACACGCGAATCACTATGAATATTACAGTCAGTTTGCGAGAGAATAAGGGAGCATATGAGTTTACACTTGTTCTATTGTCACGTTTCCACGCTCATGACTCTAATATCTGTAACATCACCCTTAATCCTGATATAATACAAGAGAACTATTCTCTCAGTAATCTGCTCTACACGTTCCTCTTTTGACTTAGGCTCTGAGATGAATCACACCACCACCAGAGGAATGGTCAGCATATTGAATGTAAGAATAGTTTCATGAAGGTCTAATAATATGAAGGGTCATTGGCCACTCCACTTCATTGATAGCGTGCACACAGGGATAAGAGTGTATGAGCGCGAGCATGATGAACTTCTGTGGCAATTCTACCGCTCGCCTCTGGTTTGAGCAAGGATATGTGGATAGCGTGAGTTTACATAATGGACTTATCATGTATTCAATCGTATCAAGGAGCAGAAGACTATGACACATACGACATACTAGAGACTATTATAAAGACAGAAAGACTGTGTTAAGAAAATTTGTTAAGATTAAAGACTATTGTTCCAAATAAGAGTAGAGTTGCAGACAATTTATGAGTTGCTAGTTTGCCATTATTGGAGGTAATAAAGAAGTACAAACTATGAGAACCAAAGGAGATAAGATGTGAGCAATGGCAGCTTAATAATATGCGCGATATTAAGCAGCAACAGTGTTCACCTGTAACTAGATTGCACAATTAGGGAGAGAAATAAGCGACACGCGTCTAGCTATCGTATCTCACAGATTAGAAAGATAACAATCATCAATCAGCACGCAGACAAGTGTTCATCATAGTGCTCTAACACGAGAGTTGAGGTAGGCCGGATTTAATGTGCTTAGGGAGGTAAGAATGTAGACATTAAATTAATTCTTTAGGTAAGAGAGAGAGCGGTCCTATTGCACTTCCTTAAATAGCGGATACTATACAATAACGCTGGATACGAGGCGCGTCTAGTTTGCGGCGCGACAACAAGCACAGGAACACTGAAATGAAGACACCACTTGGCTCGGAGCCATATTGTAATCCTATAGAATGAGATAGTTCACACTATTTAGAAGATATATAAGATAAGAGAATCAATCATTAGGAATCGCTGCTAGATTGTCGCATGTGTGTGACAGAGCTGAAGGGCCTCTTTGCAATGGTGAAGATGCGTGAGATGTATGATCCCACGACTGATAGTCACCACCGCGCCAGCTGAGCGCTACACAGTCGTATCATTCTTTAAACAACTAGAAACATCCTGTTAACTAGATTTACACGCGCACAGTTTCTTTGCATAACGCGCAGAGTGGTATATCTATTACTTCTCTCGAGGACGACGATCTATGCACATACAGTGCAATCATTATTCTGTAGAGTACTAACACTCTCTATTCCGAGCGGAAAGTGAGACTGGGCTAATCTAGCACGATACTCTGAATATCTATACCCACATGCGCAATCCTCCACACTGAGAGATGGTGTGTTATGCGGCGCTTATTCGGGTATGCGAAAGAGATTCAAACTGTCGATACGTTTGGGATTCATCGGCAAATGCACACAGCCAACATTTACCTATTACAGTGCTTGAGATGTCACTTGTCACTAGTTATGTACAAAATGAGTCAACCCTTAATTAAGAAGGACAAACGTGGACTAAATCTCAATCAGAGTTACAGTATATATATAGGGGCACAGAGACCAGAGAGATAAACCTCTACATGAGATCGCGAGATAGTGTGAAATTCGCATTCGCGTCTATCAGAACCCAGTGGTACATCTCTCTACTGTGAACGATGCGAGCCCACGATGCACGTCCACGGCGAGAGAGAGAGATGCAAGCACGAGAGAGGAGATGTATGTAGAGACAAGTCCAGGTGGAGAGGGAGAGAAGGAGAAAGACGAGAGGAGAGGCACAGTCATCTGTACACAGCAGTGAGGATTGATCAGAGGCGTGGTATTATCGGGTGAGCTCATGTGTCGCAGAGAGGGAAGACAGGAGAGAGAGGAGAGGAGAGAGAGATCACGAGATTACGAGTCGAAGGGGAGCAGAGACGACGAGGGAGAGTGTAGCAGATGCAGAGCAAGAGTAGGGGGACAGAGGGAGAAGGGTCAATGCAGAGCACAGTAGCACAGGAGTGAAGGAGAGAAGCAAGAGACAGAGGTACGCTACGAGAGTCGCAAGAGTGGAGAGAGGGAGAGCAGAGAAGAGAGGCAAGGAAGTCATACATCATGTTCAGTTGGGACAGAGGCCAAGGTCATCTCAGTCAGTGGGGACAGAGGCAAAGGGGTCATCTCAAGTCAGTTGGGGACACGAGGAAGGGTCATCTCAGTCAGTGGGGAAGAGCAGGGTCATCTCAGTCAGTGGGGACAAGAGGGCAGGGTCATCTAAAGTCAGTTGGGACCAGAGGCAGGGGTTCATTCTCAGTTCAGATAAGGGAACAGGAGGCATGGAGGGTCATCTCAGTCAGTGGGGGAAGAGGCAGGGTCATCTCAGTCAGTGGGGAACAGAGGCAGGGTCATCTCAGTCCAGTGGGGACAGAGGCAAGGGTCATCTCAGTCAGTGGGGACAGAGACAGGGTCATCCTCAGTCAGTGGGGACAGAGGCAGGGTCATCTCAGTCAGTGGGACAGAGAACAGGGTCATCTCAGTCAGTGGGAAGAGGCAGGGTCACCTCAGTCAGTGGGGACAGAGGCAGGGTCATGCTCAGTCAGTGGGGACAGAGGCAGGGTTGCATCTCAGTCAAGTGGGGACAGAGGCAGGGTCACCTCAGTCAGTGGGAGACAGAGGCAGGGTCATCTCAGTCAGTGGGACAGAAGGCAGGGTCATCTCAGTCAGTGGGACAGAGGCAGGGTCAATCTCAGTCAGTGGGGAACAGAGGCAGGGTCATCCTCAGGCAGTGGGGACAGAGGCAGCGGTCCATCTAGGCAGTGGGGACAGAGACAGGGTCATCTCAGTCAGTGGGGGACAGAAGGCAGGGTCATCTCAGGCAGTGGGGACAGAGGCAGGGTCATCTCAGTCAGTGGGGACAGAGGCAGGGTCACCTCAGTCAGTGGGGACAGAGGCAGGGTCATCTCAGTCAGTGGGGACAGAGGCAGGGTCATCTCAACATGTACTAAACCTTCCACCAGTCTGATGAACCGTTGTCTTTTTTTATTTGATTAGTCTTCAACAACAAAAAATTTAACAAAACCAAAGACAGCTAAGTTTCCCTGTATTAAGAACTACAGTTCCCAGAGTACACCAAGCTATCTGTGTCAAATCGTGCTTATTCTGATTGTGTTAAACCGATATCATCCAACTGTCCCATGAGGTGTACATCTAGAGCACCGTCCTCTTAGTCCTGAATAACTTACTTGCATACATGTTCTTCATGTTTCCAGTGGTTGTTGGTTGTGTGGTGGTGCTTTGTGCCTGCACATTTCCCATCCCCCACTAATCAAAATCCACGACCAGCTCTAGCTCGCGCGGGGCTCGAGTGCTAATGCGCATGTACCAATGGGCTCCTGAGACCGGAACTAGCGAGATGTCAGCCCCGGACGACATCTGCGATGGTAAATAGATTACGTTGAAACAATGGTCGGACATCTTGGAGGCAGTCTCTAGTTCTTATGCCGCGTTCAAAACAACTGGAAACTCGAAAATCTCAGACTTGGGGAAATAAACAATGCTCCGACTGGAAAAAAAATTGTTTTGAACTGTCATCCAACTCGGAATTCCAATTTGGGAACTCTGTCCTCTCTAGAGCTCCGACTTTCCGACCTGAAAATCACTGATGTCATTATTTGACTACGTATTTTTCAGATTTTTTTGTTGTATTWTTCAGAGTTCCCAGTTGTCATGAAAGCAGCATTCGATATTAAACTGATTATGGCAGAAAGCAGAGTATGGCATTAATCATGTAAACTCCTTACTCTGTTTATCTTAATCGGCGTAAGGTCATAATCGAAGTAAGCATACACCGATTAAAACATCTGGTTTTCTGAGCAATCTTTGGAATTATTAAAACATGGAAACAGCTTAATACGCGCATGTGCCAGCACCAACGCCTCCCTCTTTGCGCATCTTATATTTCAAATAAACGGTATATGTCCGAACTCAGAATCAAAAAGTCTAAGCAAAAAATAACACTGTCACTGTGCCAGAACGTTTATTTTGATTGGCGATGTTCTGCATGTATTAATCAGTAGCCTGATTAAAGATGTGTCCATGTACAGGATTATCGTTCTTCATGCAACGCATGTAAACGTTCTAAACAAACGGGACAAGTGCTCACTGACAAGAAGCTGCAGTGTGGGGAGTCGTTAGGTGGCTTGTTTCAACTTAATGATACCATGTCTGGTTGACTGATGTCAACATGTCTATTACTAATATGGCTAATTTTCGCTAGCTAGCTAACCAACAACATTAACAATAAAGRAATTTTTAAATCAACTTCCATTGTCCTCCAACAGTTGCTGCTATTGTCATTTTATTTGCGTCTCTGTTCAGTGGTTGGAAAGCGAGGCAGACTGATCTTTTTCCTGGTCTCTCGGGTTAGAACACGGTGATACCTTTTAATATTAAATAAGCCATATAGCAGACAGTTTTATCCAAAGCAGTCATGCATACAGTACATCTTATGGATGGTCGCATGCGCCAGGCTCAACCAACTGATATACAGAGGACCAATAATCTAACGTACCCCACTGTCCTAAAAAATACATTCATTTTAAATCACACACACAGGAAGTACCAAAGAGCAGTACAGAGAGTTGATGATCGGTTTATTGATTGTGAATTCTCCAGAAACACACAGCCAATGGCTGGAACCCAGCACATGAGCCCCACCCCCTTCCTGAGACAGACATCCACTCCGCCTGGCCCATTGGCTGAGGTTTGGAAGGCGGAGCTTCATAAACAGGTAGGGGGGGCTTTGAGCTGAGCAGCCAGTCAGCTGGCAGAGGACATACCGGACGACCCCATTGGTCCAGAGAGAGCTGCTCAACCCTGCCTCTGAACCAATGGGTGGAGCCATACATCCTGATAGACAAGCCAAATATCCAATAGAACACAATAAATAGACATTTTTTTCCAACTACTCCCACAATGGCAAAAGTTTCACCAGGAGATGTTCTGACCCACCTCTAAAATCACATACACAACTTGATCTATTTCCCATTCACTGATTGGAGGGAAAAATGTTGGAATGTTAATTTAATTTAAAAGAGGAACCATTTGGAGTGTTGTCCATTCCCACTCCATGTTCGGTGTTTTGGCATGTAGCTCCTGTGGCTAAACAGGGGAAGAGATGGACAGCAACACGTAAGAGGGAGAGTCTATGACAGCGTATCGCCAGGAGCTGGACTTGTAGAGCTGCTGTTCTCCTGATTGGCTGCAGCGGTCCCTCTGGGCTGGACTTCGATGATGCGTGGTTTGTCGATGATGCGAGCGCCACGTTCTCCTTTCTCCACGATGCCGATGATCCAGGCTCCACCCCCAGACCCCTGACCCTCCACCTCTGCACAGAACCGGGCCGCCTGCTCTCTGGGCAGACTTACTAGAAGGCCACCTACAGGATGAACCAGAAATACGTATGTGTATTTGGGTGTAAATAAGAATAAAATGTTCCTAAATACTTCAACATGATAAAGATAACCCTGAATGAATTGTGATAATGATGATGAGAAAGCTACAGAGCACAAATATCAAACCCCCAGGCTAACCTCTCACCATTACAATAACAGGGGAGGTTAGCATTTTATATCATACCCCACGACATGCTAACCTCTCACCATTATAATAACAGGGGAGGTTAGCTTTTATATCAAACCCCACGACATGCTTAACTC
>NW_019944624.1:16008-20730 GCF_002910315.2 Salvelinus sp. IW2-2015
ATCTTGCAGTTTACTCTCCATGACCTCCAATTTCGCATAATATCTCGTCCCTTGTCTTTCTTCCCTTATAGCTGGACTCAAGGATGTCCTCTCTGAGACGGTTGCGGGAGAAAGCCTAATACCCGGCTGCATTATAGAGGTTTAAGGTGCAAGACGAGGCAATTTTGAGAGCAAGTCATCGGCATACCACAAACACCAAACCAGCTAGTACCACGATAACCGACGGACTAATACGAGGGCTGTGAGATATCAAATACTACACTACAAGAAAACTGCTCGATGGTACGAGGTGGTAGTTGGCGGGAAATATAGAACATGTTCCAATGTAGGCATTTTGTACAGGCAGATTACTCTCAAAGAAGTAGTGTGCTGTGCTAATACGTTCAGGCTTGATCGTTGATCGATATCTGCTGATGAATCGCTCTCTAGCTATGGATCTTATACCCCATATAGAGTATTTAAAGCTGCCTTGCTCCCCAAGTAACCAGATAGCGGTGTAGAGAGCATCAGCAAGCAGAACTGCATAGTGAGTGCTACCAGAAGTCAACTCCGCAGCATCCGTTTCCACTCCTTCGAGTGCTTTTCACATCCTCCACCATCGAAACCCTCCTCCATCCATCCACCACACCCCCTCTTACTGGTCACGCGAACCCGTCACTCCTCCAACGTAAGCGATCAGTAGCGAGGCTCGCGCCCCTGCTTGAATTTTTTTTTTTGTGCGTAGAAGCAGCTTGTGCTGGATCATTCTTTCTAATGAGGTACTAATATCCCTTAGCAAGTCAGTGCCATCCTTTCATCAGTCCATGTCTTTTCTAGTCTAATTTTGCTCCATCATAGCTCTTCTTTAATGCTTGTCTGACCGGGCCCATCGTGTGCACAGGATCTGTATCACATACCGGTTATTTCCTGTATGTCCACCCGGCTCGGATCTGTCTCTTGCGGTCGTTTACACGATCCACTCGCTCGGTCTTGTCAATCGTTTTTACCTACCTCAGTGTCTTACGTCTGATAGCACTCGATCTTTAACTGTTCCAATCCCTCTTGGACCTCGTCTAACATGCTGTTGTCAAATCATGTCATCCTACCTACGAATTGCTCAGTTGTCGTGACGGTTCTGTCACTAGTCTACCACCCTCGGCTCGGTCTGTTGCAATGCGTGTAGTTCAGAACGCCCTCGTGACTCCGGGTCTGTCAACGTGCGTCTTACGCCTCGCTCTGTCGTCACTCGTCTCATACCGCCTCGGCTCGGTCTGGTCACTCGATCATTACCGCCTCGCTCTGTCGGTCACTCCTCTTCATCGCCTCGGCTCTGTCTGATCACTCTATTCATTATCAGACCCTCGGCTTCCTGTCTGCAACACTTTTTCTCTTACCACTCCACAATGTCTCACATATTATCTGTCATTGTTGTTCTGCCTCCCTCACTCTTTCTCATCCCTCTTTCTGCTTTCTAATTTCAATCTCTTTTACACTGGCAATCACCGCTGGGCCTCTGAGGGACCCACCCTTCAAGTCTAATGAGTCAGTATTTTAGACCTACAAAACATTTCTACAGATGTATTACAGGAATACATTTATATATATGTATTGCGAAATACTGATTTGGTTGTGTTTATGAGGTCTATAGGTATTTTTATTTTCATTAGGTTTTGACCGTGGGCTATGCATTGTTATAAAACAATATATTCATTAAGCAACACCATCACCATTAAAACGGATCGATTCAGATGCCATTATTAACTTACTTGGATGCCCCTCTTCTGCCCCTTATCAATTATAAAAACCTAGAAAAGCAGGCGTATGTGTGTTGGAACTTTTATATCATACCCACCAACATGCTAACCTCTCACCATTACAATAACAGGGGAGGTTAGCATTTATATCATACCCCAACGATGCTAACCTCTCACCATTACAATAACGGGAGGTTAGCATTTTATATCATACCCCCCCCCCCCCCACCACCAACCCCCCCCCACCCCACCCCACCACCCCCCCCACCCCCCACCCCCACCCCCCCACCCCCAAAAATTGCTAACCTCTCACCATTACAAATAACGCTAAACAGGGCTTTATTTATATAACACCAACACACAGAAAAAGAATGTTAGACCCCCAACTAATAACAATTTTCACCATACCGCATATTATCAGATCAGCCGCGCCTCAAAAGAACACATACCTAGAACCTGCGTCTACCATTACAAATAACAGGGGAGGTTAGCATTTTAATCGATAGCCCAACAAGACAAGGCTAACCTCTCCACCATTAAAATTAAAGGGGAGGTTAGCATTTTATATCAACCCCCCATGACAATAGCTAACCTCTCTCACACCATTACATAACAAGGGAGGTTAGCATTTTATATCATACCCCACCCAGACATGGCTAACCTCTCACCATTTACAATATTAAATCAGGGGAGGTTAGGCATTTATATCATACCCCTAAAACATGAATGTTGAGAATTAGCATCGAAGGAGATGAGGACCAAAAAATACAAACACGGGAACAAGCAGACAGAACACTCATAAAGAACTAAAACCTAGATTTCGCCTACATGCATTTTGGAATTTTGGCAAAAAACATACATTTGAAATATATCTGAATAAAAACAGTGCATGTGGGAAAGTATTAAAGCCTTCGTTTGAGTTTGCATTCCACACCTTGAAATATTTGACGTTACAGCGCTAGTGTCTATAAATTTTGGAATAAATTTCCCCCCCCCTCTCGTCCAATAATTTCACACATCAATACCCATAATGTGAACAATGCAAAGATGTGTGTATGTTAGCATTAGTTGACACACTCCGTACTATTATAAAAAAAGAGACTAATTCATCTGATAATATCAACATTATACAGTAAGTATTTCAGAACTAACTTTACGCAAAGTTCTTTGTTGAAGACCAATTTGGCAGTGATTAACAGCCTCGAGTCTTTCTTTGGGTATGCAGACTACAGTTTGGCCACACCTGTATGGGGAGTTTTTCCCATTCTTCTCTGCAGATCTTCTCAAAGCTCTGTCAGGTGGATGGGGAGTGTTGCTGCACAGCATAGTTTTCAGGTCTCCCAGAGATGTTCATCGGTTCAATCCGGGCTTTTGGCTGGGGCCATCTCAAGGACATTTCAGAGATTTGGTTCCTCTACCGCATGTGGCTATCCTGGTGGAAGGTGAACCTTTGGGCATGGAGCAGGTTCTCATCAAGGATCTTTGTACTTTGCTCTGTTCATCTTTCCCTCGATCCCGACTAGTCTCCCAGTCCCTGCCATTGGTGGTGCCACCACCATGCTTCACCGTAGGGTTGGTGCCAGGTTTCCTCCAGACGTGACACTTGGCATTCAGGCCAAAGAGTTCAATCTTGGTTTCATCAGACCAGAGAATATTGGTCTGAGAGTCTTTAGGTGCCTTTTGGCAAACTCCAAGTGGGCTGTCATGTGTCTTTCACTGAGGAGTGGCTTCCCTCTGGCCACTCTACCATAAAGGCCTGATTGGTGGAGTGCTGCAMAGKTGGTTGTCCTTCTGGAAGGTTCTCCCATCTCCACAGAGGAACTATAGAMATCGGTCAGAGGGACCATCGGGTTCTCGGTCATCTCCAAGACCAAGGCCTTTCTCCCCCGATTGCTCAGTTTGGCCAGGCGGCCAGCTCWAGAAATAGTCTTAGTGATTCCAAACTTCTTCCAATTAAGAATGATGATGGCCAGTGTTCTTGCGGACCTTCAATGCTGCAGAAATGTTTTGGTACCCTTCCCCAGATCTGTGTCTCGGAGCTGCACTGTCAACTGTGGGACCTTATATAGACAGGTGTGTGCCTTTCCAAATCATGTCCAATCAATTGAATTTACCACAGGTAGACTCCAATCAACTTGTAGAAACATCTCAAGTCTCATAGGAAAGTCTGAATACTGATGTAAATAAGGTATGTTTTTTTTAATACATTTTAGAATACATTTTAGAATAGATTGATGAGGGACATTTTTTATTTAATCAATTTTAGAATAAGGCTGTAATGTAACAAAATGTGGAAAAAGTCAAGGGGTCTGAATACTTTCCGAAAGCACTGTATATATCAACCAGCCGTAACTCAACAGTTTGCTGTGTGTATCAAAAATGGTCCACCACCCAAAGAACATCCAGCCAACTAGACACAACTGTGGGAAGTCAACATGGGCCAGCATCCCTGTTTTGTACACTCAATGTATGCATGTGTAAATGTATGCATGTGTATGTAGTGAGCCATAAGGGGAAGTGAACATCTACCACCCCACTATCAGCAATATTTGCTTTATACACATTTTGATCTGAAACAGAAAAATTAGTCAATTTTTGCAGATTAAAAAAAGCTCTTAATGTTAGTAATGTATCAATATTGATCTTTTAACATATTTTTTTTTACAAATAATATAARATAGCACAACTTTGGATTTCACCCRATCTCATAATCGAACATTAAAAACTTTAAAAAGCAAAGAGGCCGATGCAACAGATCATAACATTAAGGCTTAAAATGTTGAAGTATAATTTCACTTTAAGTGCAGTACAAGGCAGTAGGCTACARGCGAATGTTCGTTCCATAAAGACATGGACGGGAAAACTCCATTGCCAAAAGCGCACTGCACATGCAAGCGTGACAGATAGGAAAATATCCATTCGAAATGTAGAGATCTAAAGATGCAACAACTGGCATGGGATGCTAATATGACTAGGATTATCATCAACT
>NW_019944624.1:21858-25320 GCF_002910315.2 Salvelinus sp. IW2-2015
TATCATCAACTAGCATGGGATGCTAATATGACTAGGATTATCATCAACTAGCATGGGATGCTAATATGACTAGGATTATCATCAACTAGCATGGGTTGCTAATATGACTAGGACTGAAGTTTGGCTACTGGACAATGAAAGAAAGTTGATTTGAAAACCAACAGAACATGGGAGAAATAGGCCACTGATTTCAATGACATATGGAAGTCTTTACAAAATAATTTTGACTAGGCTACTTTGAAGCAAGGTAAGACATGCCTCATAATATGAAATAAAAAAATTCAGGTTTCAAACAATGAAGTATACGTTTTCAAAATGCATACTGCATATTTCAAACGTGTGACATGCTCAAGCCTGCCTACCATTGCCTATGTACTTGAAATGGCAATGGTAGCGCGCTTCAATTACCAGTTGAGAAATAAAAATAGCTATATATTTTTTTAGATCGTCAAAACACGCAATTGCAGTTAGAATTGTTGAGCATTGATTGGGCACGTTGATTAATGCACGTTTGGTTCCAGCAGCAACGAAAGAGCCGTTTGGGAGATTTTCCGCTCAAATATAGGATCTGTATGTTGTGTGCTGAATAAGATAGGCTACATAACCACTAACGAAAATACGCACCAATTTAATTACACAAAGTTATGCAAACTAACCTATATACATAAGCATGACAAGTCAAATGTATAGGGTCCCTATACACTGACCAACACTTTGGTTCCTACCTTATCACAATAGTGCCTCCATAGAGACCCTACTAGTATTCTAATTCCTATGAACACCTCCCTGGCTTTTTCATTCGTTGTCATGTCAAAAAAAAAAATCAAAGTGCCCAGTATTACATTCTGACTATAGAATAATCATTTTATTTCCATGATTCCAACAATTCACTCGTGTTTTGATCTAATTGCAATATTTGGTCAAAATTAAGGCCTAGATACTTTTGGCCACACTGTGCAGCCCTTACGTGGCAGTGTAGAAATCTCAAATTAGAAACCTTTGGTTGAAGTTTGATTAAACAGTATAAAAACAGGCCTCCCAAGTGCATCGCAGTGCTAGCTGTGCCACTAGAGATTCTGGGTTCGAGTCCAGGCTCTGTCGCAYCCGGCCGCGACCGGGAGACCCATGCGGGCGGCGCACAATTGGCCCAGCGTCGTCCGGGTTAGGGGAGGGTTTGGCCGGCAGGGATGTCCTTGTCCCATCACGCACTAGCGACTCCTGTGGCGGGCCGGGTGCAGTGCACGCTGACACGGTCGCCAGGTGCACGGTGTTTCCTCCGACACATTGGTGCGGCTGGCTTCCCGTGTTAAGTGGGGATTGTGTCAAGAAGCAGTGCGGCTTGGTTGGGTTGTGTTTCGGAGGACGCACGGCTCTCGACCTTCGCTTCTCCCGAGTCCGTACGGGAGTTGCAGCGATGAGACAAGACTGTAACTACTAATTGGATACCAGGAAATCGGGGAGGAAAAAAACGGGGTAAATAAATGAATAAAAACAGTATGAAACAATCAGAATGGAGAGAGACCCAATGAAATCACTTCGAATGCGTGTTGATACCCTGGGATCACTCACTATTCATAAAGCAAATTAATAACTTTGATTACTCAAAAACATAAAATAACATCAAATGTGAAACATATTGTGAGATGAAATTTTGGTCACATCGGCCTAGTCTCCTACCAGATGTCTCCGAGGACGTCCCCCCCAGCAGGTTGAAGATGTTTCCATAGGCCTTGCTGATGGCGGCCATCTTGGCAATGATGGGGAGGTTGTGGATGACGAAGGCTACCTCGGCACGTTGCATCGTCGCTAGGTTACGGGCGTGCCCTAGCAACCCGAAGCCAGTCACGTCTGTTGCAGCGTGGGCCTGGAACCTGTGCATGAGGCCTGCCGCTGTGATCGCACACAAACACACAGTGGGTTGTTACAGACTAGGTTGCTGTGTGTGTTATGTTAATGTGTGTTGTGTTGTGTTAAGTTAGTGTGTGTGTGTGGGGGGGGGGGGGTACCTGGTCAGTTGTACAAATGAATGCATTCAACTGAAATGTGTCTTCCACATTTAACCCAACCCCTCTGAATCAAGAGTTGGGGGGGGGGGTTGCCTTAATTGATGGCTTGGGGATTCGAACCAGCAGCCTTCCGGTTACTGGCCCAATGCGCTTAAATCGCTAGGCTACCTGTTATATTAGTGTGTGTGTGTGTTACCTGTGCGGTTGAGTGTTGCCATGGAGAACATGGCTTCCTGGTAGGCCTGCTCCACTTCCTCCTTAGAGACCACTAGCTTGATCTTATTCCACCTCTCTGGCTGTGCGCACACAAACACACACACCACACGAAAAAGAGAGGAGATGGGATCGAAAGAGGAAGAATAGAGATTATTTACCTTTTTCAATGASATCCTAATTGTTGGACACCACAGAAACATCTAAAGAAGCCTGACTTGGAGAGAAAGAGAAGAGACAGACCAGGATGCTAGAATATCACCAACTTGGTCCAGCCACCAGATAGACAGCAGTATGGTACCGTACCTGGTCCAGCCACTGGTGAGCGTTGACAGCTACCTGGGTTCCTAGAGGCTTGGTCAGCACCAACACGTCCCCCGGTACTGCACTGTCTGGCCTACACACACATAGTAAGATACAGTATTGATACCAGGAAACTCCATTAGAATTGATCCTGTTTGGCCCGACTCTCTAACATCAAGAACTGATAACACCATGATCCCCGTCTGAACAGAACACACTGATAACACACTGATAACACCATGATCCCCGTCTGAACAGAACACACTGATCCCCGTCTGAACAGAACACACTGATAACAGTCTGAACAGAACACTCCCTCTCTTACATGATGAACTCGTTGGGTTGGCAAACGACCGAGGCCACGCCCCCTATGATGATCCAGGGGTTGACCACCGTCTGGCCGCCCGTCACCGAAGTCCCGCCCTCCTCCGCCGCATCACGGAAACCACGGATCATCAGAGGCATGACACGCTCACGATCCTACACACACACACAAGGTTATCGTTTCATCACAGCCAACTGGCTCCCAGTTCTGCAAGTTGCAACTGACTAGGCATAACTCCAGGAACACATGCGCGACACACAGCAGTGCCCCAGAGAGGTTGCGTCACATGGAAGTCCGTCTAAAGTCTGATATTTGTAGATTAGTGGGTTGATGAATTAACAGGCCGTTGTTCAGAAGCCACACCAGTCACCCTGCTACACACAGAGCATCACCCTGCTACACACAGAGCATCACAACTCATCTTATTGGTCAAATACACATATTTAGTAGATGTTATTGTGGGTGTAACTAAATGCTTGTGTTTCTAGCTCCAACAGTGCAGTAATATCTAACTAAATGCTTGTGTTCCTAGCTCCAACAGTGCAGTAATATCTAACTAAATGCTTGTGTTCCTAGCTCCAACAGTGCAGTAGTATCTAACTAAATGCTTGTGTT